>NC_086447.1:14561486-14861486 GCF_028390025.1 Pseudophryne corroboree
CTGGAGGAAGAGAGATGCCGATGCACACTCCTAGCACTAAGAACACTGATCATGCTGAGGCTTCTAATACTATGCTGGGGGAAGAGAGATTCAGGCGCACACTCCTAGCACTAAGAACACTGATCATGCTGAGGCTTCTTATACTATGCTGGGGGAAGAGAGCTGCAGATGCACACTCCTAGCACTAAGAACATTGATCATGCTGAGGCTTCTAATACTATGCTGGAGGAAGAGAGATGCAGACGCACACTCCTAGCACTAAGAACACTGATCATGCTGAGGCTTCTAATACTATGCTGGAGGAAGAGAGATGCCGATGCACATTCCTAGCACTAAGAACACTGATCATGCTGAGGCTTCTAATACTATGCTGGAGGAAGAGAGATGCAGATGCACACTCCTAGCACTAAGAACACTGATCATGCTGAGGCTTCTAATACTATGCTGGGGGAAGAGAGATGCAGATGCACACTCCTAGCACTAAGAACATTGATCATGCTGAGGCTTCTAATACTATGCTGGGGGAAGAGAGATGCAGATGCACACTACTAGCACTAAGAACATTGATCATGCTGAGGCTTCTAATACTATGCTGGGGGAAAAGAGATGCAGATGCACACTCCTAGCACTAAGAACATTGATCATGCTGAGGCTTCTAATACTATGCTGGGAGAAGAGAGATGCAGATGCACACTCCTAGCACTAAGAACACTGATCATGCTGAGGCTTCTAATACTATGCTGGAGGAAGAGAGATGCAGACGCACACTCCTAGCACTAAGAACATTGATCATGCTGAGGCTTCTAATACTATGCTGGAGGAAGAGAGATGCAGATGCACACTACTAGCACTAAGAACACTGATCACGCTGAGGCTTCTAATACTATGCTGGGGGAAGAGAGCTGCAGATGCACACTCCTAGCACTAAGAACATTGATCATGCTGAGGCTTCTAATACTATGCTGGAGGAAGAGAGATGCAGACGCACACTCCTAGCACTAAGAACACTGATCATGCTGAGGCTTCTAATACTATGCCGGAGGAAGAGAGATGCAGATGCACACTCCTAGCACTAAGAACACTGATCATGCTGAGGCTTCTAATACTATGCTGGAGGAAGAGAGATGCAGATGCACACTCCTAGCACTAAGAACATTGATCATGCTGAGGCTTCTAATACTATGCTGGAGGAAGAGAGATGCAGATGCACACTCCTAGCACTAAGAACACTGATCATGCTGAGGCTTCTAATACTATGCTGGGGGAAAAGAGATGCAGATGCACACTACTAGCACTAAGAACATTGATCATGCTGAGGCTTCTAATACTATGCTGGAGGAAGAGAGATGCAGACGCACACTCCTAGCACTAAGAACACTGATCATGCTGAGGCTTCTAATGCTATGCTGGAGGAAGAGAGATGCCGATGCACACTCCTAGCACTAAGAACACTGATCATGCTGAGGCTTCTAATACTATGCTGGAGGAAGAGAGATGCAGATGCACACTCCTAACACTAAGAAAACTGATCATGCTGAGGCTTCTAATACTAAGCTGGGGGAAGAGAGATGCAGATGCACACTCCTAGCACTAAGAACACTGATCATACTGAGGCTTCTAATACTATGCCGGAGGAAGAGAGATGCAGATGCACACTCCTAGCACTAAGAACACTGATCATGCTGAGGCTTCTAATACTATGCTGGAGGAAGAGAGATGCAGATGCACACTCCTAGCACTAAGAACACTGATCATGCTGAGGCTTCTAATACTATGCTGGGGGAAGAGAGCTGCAGATGCACACTCCTAGCACTAAGAACATTGATCATGCTGAGGCTTCTAATACTATGCTGGAGGAAGAGAGATGCAGATGCACACTCCTAGCACTAAGAACACTTATCATGCTGAGGCTTCTAATACTATGCTGGAGGAAGAGAGATGCAGATGCACACTCCTAGCACTAAGAACACTGATCATACTGAGGCTTCTAATACTATGCCGGAGGAAGAGAGAAGCAGATGCACACTTCTAGCACTAAGAACACTGATCATGCTGAGGCTTCTAATACTATGCTGGAGGAAGAGAGATGCAGATGCACACTCCTAGCACTAAGAACACTGATCATACTGAGGCTTCTAATACTATGCCGGAGGAAGAGAGATGCAGATGCACACTCCTAGCACTAAGAACACTGATCATGCTGAGGCTTCTAATACTATGCCGGAGGAAGAGAGATGCAGATGCACACTCCTAGCACTAAGAACACTGATCATGCTGAGGCTTCTAATACTATGCTGGAGGAAGAGAGATGCAGATGCACACTCCTAGCACTAAGAACATTGATCATGCTGAGGCTTCTAATACTATGCTGGAGGAAGAGAGATGCAGATGCACACTCCTAGCACTAAGAACACTGATCATGCTGAGGCTTCTAATACTATGCTGGGGGAAAAGAGATGCAGATGCACACTACTAGCACTAAGAACATTGATCATGCTGAGGCTTCTAATACTATGCTGGAGGAAGAGAGATGCAGACGCACACTCCTAGCACTAAGAACACTGATCATGCTGAGGCTTCTAATACTATGCTGGAGGAAGAGAGATGCCGATGCACACTCCTAGCACTAAGAACACTGATCATGCTGAGGCTTCTAATACTATGCTGGAGGAAGAGAGATGCAGATGCACACTCCTAACACTAAGAACACTGATCATGCTGAGGCTTCTAATACTAAGCTGGGGGAAGAGAGATGCAGATGCACACTCCTAGCACTAAGAACACTGATCATACTGAGGCTTCTAATACTATGCCGGAGGAAGAGAGATGCAGATGCACACTCCTAGCACTAAGAACACTGATCATGCTGAGGCTTCTAATACTATGCTGGAGGAAGAGAGATGCAGATGCACACTCCTAGCACTAAGAACACTGATCATGCTGAGGCTTCTAATACTATGCTGGGGGAAGAGAGCTGCAGATGCACACTCCTAGCACTAAGAACATTGATCATGCTGAGGCTTCTAATACTATGCTGGAGGAAGAGAGATGCAGATGCACACTCCTAGCACTAAGAACACTGATCATGCTGAGGCTTCTAATACTATGCTGGAGGAAGAGAGATGCAGATGCACACTCCTAGCACTAAGAACACTGATCATACTGAGGCTTCTAATACTATGCCGGAGGAAGAGAGAAGCAGATGCACACTTCTAGCACTAAGAACACTGATCATGCTGAGGCTTCTAATACTATGCTGGAGGAGGAGAGATGCAGATGCACACTCCTAGCACTAAGAACACTGATCATGCTAAGGCTTCTAATACTATGCTGGGGGAAGAGAGCTGCAGATGCACACTCCTAGCACTAAGAACACTGATCATGCTGAGGCTTCTAATACTATGCTGGAGGAAGAGAGATGCAGATGCACACTCCT
The DNA here is from genome assembly GCF_028390025.1 of Pseudophryne corroboree. Taxonomy (NCBI): domain Eukaryota; kingdom Metazoa; phylum Chordata; class Amphibia; order Anura; family Myobatrachidae; genus Pseudophryne; species Pseudophryne corroboree. The sequence goes on from NC_086447.1 coordinate 14,564,923, forward strand.
AGCACTAAGAACACTGATCATGCTGAGGCTTCTAATACTATGCTGGAGGAAGAGAGATGCAGATGCACACTCCAAGCACTAAGAACATTGATCATGCTGAGGCTTCTAATACTATGCTGGAGGAAGAAAGATGCAGACGCACACTCCTAGCACTAAGAACACTGATCATGCTGAGGCTTCTAATACTATGCTGGGGGAAGAGAGATGCAGATGCACACTACTAGCACTAAGAACACTGATCATGCTGAGGCTTCTAATACTATGCTGGAGGAAGAGAGATGCAGATGCACACTCCTAGCACTAAGAACACTGATCATGCTGAGGCTTCTAATACTATGCTGGAGGAAGAGAGATGCAGATGCACACTCCTAGCACTAAGAACATTGATCAAGCTGAGGCTTCTAATACTATGCTGGAGGAAGAGAGCTGCAGATGCAGACTCCTAGCACTAAGAACACTGATCATGCTGAGGCTTCTAATACTATGCTGGAGGAAGAGAGATGCAGATGCACACTACTAGCACTAAGAACACTGATCATGCTGAGGCTTCTAATACTATGCTGGAGGAAGAGAGATGCAGATGCACACTCCTAGCACTAAGAACATTGATCATGCTGAGGCTTCTAATACTATGCTGGGGGAAAATAGATGCAGATGCACACTCCTAGCACTAAGAACATTGATCATGCTGAGGCTTCTAATACTATGCTGGGAGAAGAGAGATGCAGATGCACACTCCTAGCACTAAGAACACTGATCATGCTGAGGCTTCTAATACTATGCTGGAGGAAGAGAGATGCAGATGCACACTACTAGCACTAAGAACACTGATCATGCCGAGGCTTCTAATACTATGCTGGAGGAAGAGAGATGCAGATGCACACTACTAGCACTAAGAACACTGATCATGCCGAGGCTTCTAATACTATGCTGGGGGAAGAGAGCTGCAGATGCACACTCCTAGCACTAAGAACATTGATCATGCTGTGGCTTCTAATACTATGCTGGAGGAAGAGAGATGCAGACGCACACTCCTAGCACTAAGAACATTGATCATGCTGAGGCTTCTAATACTATGCTGGGGGAAGAGAGATGCAGATGCACACTACTAGCACTAAGAACATTGATCATGCTGAGGCTTCTAATACTATGCTGGGGGAAAATAGATGCAGATGCACACTCCTAGCACTAAGAACATTGATCATGCTGAGGCTTCTAATACTATGCTGGGAGAAGAGAGATGCAGATGCACACTCCTAGCACTAAGAACATTGATCATGCTGAGGCTTCTAATACTATGCTGGGGGAAAATAGATGCAGATGCACACTCCTAGCACTAAGAACATTGATCATGCTGAGGCTTCTAATACTATGCTGGGGGAAAATAGATGCAGATGCACACTCCTAGCACTAAGAACATTGATCATGCTGAGGCTTCTAATACTATGCTGGGAGAAGAGAGATGCAGATGCACACTCCTAGCACTAAGAACACTGATCATGCTGAGGCTTCTAATACTATGCTGGAGGAAGAGAGATGCAGATGCACACTACTAGCACTAAGAACACTGATCATGCCGAGGCTTCTAATACTATGCTGGGGGAATAGAGATTCAGACGCACACTCCTAGCACTAAGAACACTGATCATGCTGAGGCTTCTTAAACTATGCTGGGGAAGAGAGCTGCAGATGCACACTCCTAGCACTAAGAACACTGATCATGCTGAGGCTTCTAATACTATACTGGGGGAAGAGAGATGCAGATGCACACTCCTAGCACTAAGAACATTGATCATGCTGAGGCTTCTAATACTATGCTGGGGGAAGAGAGATGCAGATGCACACTACTAGCACTAAGAACATTGATCATGCTGAGGCTTCTAATACTATGCTGGGGAAAATAGATGCAGATGCACACTCCTAGCACTAAGAACATTGATCATGCTGAGGCTTCTAATACTATGCTGGGAGAAGAGAGATGCAGATGCACACTCCTAGCACTAAGAACACTGATCATGCTGAGGCTTCTAATACTATGCTGGAGGAAGAGAGATGCAGATGCACACTACTAGCACTAAGAACACTGATCATGCCGAGGCTTCTAATACTATGCTGGAGGAAGAGAGATGCAGATGCACACTACTAGCACTAAGAACACTGATCATGCCGAGGCTTCTAATACTATGCTGGGGGAAGAGAGCTGCAGATGCACACTCCTAGCACTAAGAACATTGATCATGCTGTGGCTTCTAATACTATGCTGGAGGAAGAGAGATGCAGACGCACACTACTAGCACTAAGAACACTGATCATGCTGAGGCTTCTAATACTATGCTGGAGGAAGAGAGATGCAGATGCACACTCCTAGCACTAAGAACACTGATCATGCTGAGGCTTCTAATACTATGCCGGAGGAAGAGAGATGCAGATGCACACTCCTAGCACTAAGAACACTGATCATGCTGAGGCTTCTAATACTATGCTGGAGGAAGAGAGATGCAGATGCACACTCCTAGCACTAAGAACATTGATCATGCTGTGGCTTCTAATACTATGCTGGAGGAAGAGAGATGCAGACGCACACCCCAAGCACTAAGAACACTGATCATGCTGAGGCTTCTAATACTATGCTGGAGGAAGAGAGATGCAGATGCACACTCCTAGCACTAAGAACACTGATCATGCTGAGGCTTCTAATACTATGCTGGAGGGAAGAGAGATGCAGATGCACACTCCTAGCACTAAGAACATTGATCATGCTGAGGCTTCTAATACTAGCTGGAGGAAGAGAGATGCAGATGCACACTCCTAGCACTAAGTACACTGATCATGCTGAGGCTTCTAATACTATGCTGGGGGAAAAGAGATGCAGATGCACACTACTAGCACTAAGAACATTGATCATGCTGAGGCTTCTAATACTATGCTGGAGGAAGAGAGATGCAGACGCACACCTCCTAGCACTAAGAACACTGATCATGCTGAGGCTTCTAATACTATGCTGGAGGAAGAGAGATGCCGATGCACACTCCTAGCACTAAGAAACACTGATCATGCTGAGGCTTCTAATACTATGCTGGGGGAAGAGAGATTCAGACGCACACCTCCTAGCACTAAGAACACTGATCATGCTGAGGCTTCTTATACTATGCTGGGGGAAAGAGAGCTGCAGATGCACACTCCTAGCACTAAGAACATTGATCATGCTGAGGCTTCTAATACTATGCTGGAGGAAGAGAGATGCAGACGGCACACTCCTAGCACTAAGAACACTGATCATGCTGAGGCTTCTAATACTATGCTGGAGGAAGAGAGATGCCGATGCACACTCCTAGCACTAAGAACACTGATCATGCTGAGGCTTCCAATACTATGCTGGAGGAAGAGAGATGCAGATGCACACTCCTAGCACTAAGAACACTGATCATGCTGAGGCTTCTAATACTATGCTGGGGGAAGAGAGATGCAGATGCACACTCCTAGCACTAAGAACATTGATCATGCTGAGGCTTCTAATACTATGCTGGGGGAAGAGAGATGCAGATGCACACTACTAGCACTAAGAACATTGATCATGCTGAGGCTTCTAATACTATGCTGGGGGAAAAGAGATGCAGATGCACACTCCTAGCACTAAGAACATTGATCATGCTGAGGCTTCTAATACTATGCTGGGAGAAGAGAGATGCAGATGCACACTCCTAGCACTAAGAACACTGATCATGCTGAGGCTTCTAATACTATGCTGGAGGAAGAGAGATGCAGACGCACACTCCTAGCACTAAGAACATTGATCATGCTGAGGCTTCTAATACTATGCTGGAGGAAGAGAGATGCAGATGCACACTCCTAGCACTAAGAACACTGATCATGCTGAGGCTTCTAATACTATGCTGGAGGAAGAGAGATGCAGATGCACACTCCTAGCACTAAGAACACTGATCATGCTGAGGCTTCTAATACTATGCTGGAGGAAGAGAGATGCAGATGCACACTCCTAGCACTAAGAACACTGATCATGCTGAGGCTTCTAATACTATGCTGGGGGAAGAGAGATGCAGATGCACACTCCTAGCACTAAGAACACTGATCATGCTGAGGCTTCTAATACTATGCTGGAGGAAGAGAGATGCAGATGCACACTCCTAGCACTAAGAACACTGATCATGCTGAGGCTTCTAATACTATGCTGGAGGAAGAGAGATGCAGATGCACACTCCTAGCACTAAGAACACTGATCCTGCTGAGGCTTCTAATACTATGCTGGAGGAAGAGAGATGCAGATGCACACTCCTAGCACTAAGAACACTGATCATGCTGAGGCTTCTAATACTATGCTGGAGGAAGAGAGATGCAGATGCACACTCCTAGCACTAAGAACACTGATCATGCTGAGGCTTCTAATACTATGCTGGAGGAAGAGAGATGCAGATGCACACTCCTAGCACTAAGAACACTGATCATGCTGAGGCTTCTAATACTATGCTGGAGGAAGAGAGATGCAGATGCACACTCCTAGCACTAAGAACACTGATCATGCTGTGGCTTCTAATACTATGCTGGGGGAAGAGAGATGCAGATGCACACTCCAAGCACTAAGAACACTGATCATGCTGAGGCTTCTAATACTATGCTGGGGGAAGAGAGATGCAGATGCACACTACTAGCACTAAGAACACTGATCATGCTGAGGCTTCTAATACTATGCTGGAGGAAGAGAGATGCAGATGCACACTCCTAGCACTAAGAACACTGATCATGCTGAGGCTTCTTATACTATGCTGGAGGAAGAGAGATGCAGATGCACATTCCTAGCACTAAGAACACTGATCATGCTGAGGCTTCTAATACTATGCTGGAGGAAGAGAGATGCAGATGCACACTCCTAGCACTAAGAACACTGATCATGCTGAGGCTTCTAATACTATGCTGGGGGAAGAGAGATGCAAATGCACACTCTTAGCACTAAGAACACTGATCATGCTGAGGCTTCTAATACTATGCTGGGGGAAGAGAGATTCAGACGCACACTCCTAGCACTAAGAACACTGATCATGCTGAGGCTTCTTATACTATGCTGGGGGAAGAGAGATGCAAATGCACACTCTTAGCACTAAGAACACTGATCATGCTGAGGCTTCTAATACTATGCTGGAGGAAGAGAGATGCAGATGCACACTCCTAGCACTAAGAACACTGATCATGCTGAGGCTTCTAATACTATGCTGGAGGAAGAGAGATGCAGATGCACACTCCTAGCACTAAGAACACTGATCATGCTGAGGCTTCTAATACTATGCTGGGGGAAGAGAGATGCAGATGCACACTCCTAGCACTAAGAACACTGATCATGCTGAGGCTTCTAATACTATGCTGGAGGAAGAGAGATGCAGATGCACACTCCTAGCACTAAGAACACTGATCATGCTGAGGCTTCTAATACTATGCTGGAGGAAGAGAGATGCAGATGCACACTCCTAGCACTAAGAACACTGATCCTGCTGAGGCTTCTAATACTATGCTGGAGGAAGAGAGATGCAGATGCACACTCCTAGCACTAAGAACACTGATCATGCTGAGGCTTCTAATACTATGCTGGAGGAAGAGAGATGCAGATGCACACTCCTAGCACTAAGAACACTGATCATGCTGAGGCTTCTAATACTATGCTGGAGGAAGAGAGATGCAGATGCACACTCCTAGCACTAAGAACACTGATCATGCTGAGGCTTCTAATACTATGCTGGAGGAAGAGAGATGCAGATGCACACTTCTAGCACTTAGAACACTGATCATGCTGTGGCTTCTAATACTATGCTGGGGGAAGAGAGATGCAGATGCACACTCCAAGCACTAAGAACACTGATCATGCTGAGGCTTCTAATACTATGCTGGGGGAAGAGAGATGCAGATGCACACTACTAGCACTAAGAACACTGATCATGCTGAGGCTTCTAATACTATGCTGGAGGAAGAGAGATGCAGATGCACACTCCTAGCACTAAGAACACTGATCATGCTGAGGCTTCTTATACTATGCTGGAGGAAGAGAGATGCAGATGCACACTCCTAGCACTAAGAACACTGATCATGCTGAGGCTTCTAATACTATGCTGGAGGAAGAGAGATGCAGATGCACACTCCTAGCACTAAGAACACTGATCATGCTGAGGCTTCTAATACTATGCTGGGGGAAGAGAGATGCAGAGGCACACTACTAGCACTAAGAACACTGATCATGCTGAGGCTTCTAATACTATGCTGGAGGAAGAGAGATGCAGATGCACACTCCTAGCACTAAGAACACTGATCATGCTGAGGCTTCTAATACTATGCTGGAGGAAGAGAGATGCAGATGCACACTCCTAGCACTAAGAACACTGATCATGCTGAGGCTTCTAATACTATGCTGGGGGAAGAGAGATGCAGAGGCACACTACTAGCACTAAGAACACTGATCATGCTGAGGCTTCTAATACTATGCTGGAGGAAGAGAGATGCAGATGCACACTCCTAGCACTAAGAACACTGATCATGCTGAGGCTTCTAATACTATGCTGGGGGAAGAGAGATGCAGATGCACACTACTAGCACTAAGAACACTGATCATGCTGAGGCTTCTAATACTATGCTGGAGGAAGAGAGATGCAGATGCACACTCCTAGCACTAAGAACACTGATCATGCTGAGGCTTCTTATACTATGCTGGAGGAAGAGAGATGCAGATGCACACTCCTAGCACTAAGAACACTGATCATGCTGAGGCTTCTAATACTATGCTGGAGGAAGAGAGATGCAGATGCACACTCCTAGCACTAAGAACACTGATCATGCTGAGGCTTCTAATACTATGCTGGGGGAATAGAGATGCAGATGCACACTCCTAGCACTAAGAACACTGATCATGCTGAGGCTTCTAATACTATGCTGGAGGAAGAGAGATGCAGATGCACACTCCTAGCACTAAGAACACTGATCATGCTGAGGCTTCTAATACTTTGCTGGGGGAAGAGAGATGCAGATGCACACTCCTAGCACTAAGAACACTGATCATGCTGAGGCTTCTAATACTATGCTGGAGGAAGAGAGATGCAGATGCACACTCCTAGCACTAAGAACACTGATCATGCTGAGGCTTCTAATACTATGCTGGAGGAAGAGAGATGCAGATGCACACTCCTAGCACTAAGAACACTGATCATGCTGAGGCTTCTAATACTATGCTGGAGGAAGAGAGATGCAGATGCACACTCCTAGCACTAAGAACACTGATCATGCCGAGGCTTCTAATACTATGATGGAGGAAGAGAGATGCAGATGCACACTCCTAGCACTAAGAACACTGATCATGCTGAGGCTTCTAATACTATGCTGGGGGAAGAGAGATGCAAATGCACACTCTTAGCACTAAGAACACTGATCATTCTGAGGCTTCTAATACTATGCTGGGGGAAGAGAGATTCAGACGCACACTCCTAGCACTAAGAACACTGATCATGCTGAGGCTTCTTATACTATGCTGGGGGAAGAGAGATGCAGACGCACACTACTAGCACTAAGAACACTGATCATGCTGAGGCTTCTAATACTATGCTGGGGGAAGAGAGATTCAGACGCACACTCCTAGCACTAAGAACACTGATCATGCTGAGGCTTCTAATACTATGCTGGGGGAAGAGAGATGCAGATGCACACTCCTAGCACTAAGAACACTGATCATGCTGAGGCTTCTAATACTATGCTGGAGGAAGAGAGATGCAGATGCACACTACTAGCACTAAGAACACTGATCATGCTGAAGCTTCTAATACTATGCTTGAGGAAGATAGATGCAAATGCACACTCCTAGCACTAAGAACATTGATCATGCTGAGGCTTCTAATAATATGCTGGAGGAAGAGAGATGCAGATGCACACTACTAGCACTAAGAACACTGATCATGCTGAGGCTTCTAATACTATGCTGGATGAAGAGAGATGCAGATGCACACTCCTAGCACTAAGAACATTGATCATGCTGAGGCTTCTAATACTATGCTGGAGGAAGAGAGATGCAGATGCACACTCCTAGCACTAAGAACACTGATCATGCCGAGGCTTCTAATACTATGCTGGAGGAAGAGAGATGCAGATGCACACTCCTAGCACTAAGAACATTGATCATGCTGAGGCTTCTAATACTATGCTGGAGGAAGAGAGATGCAGATGCACACTCCTAGCACTAAGAACACTGATCATGCCGAGGCTTCTAATACTATGCTGGAGGAAGAGAGATGCAGATGCACACTCCTAGCACTAAGAACACTGATCATGCTGAGGCTTCTAATACTATGCTGGAGGAAGAGAGATGCAGATGCACACTCCTAGCACTAAGAACACTGATCATGCTGAGGCTTCTAATACTATGCTGGGGGAAGAGAGATGCAAATGCACACTCTTAGCACTAAGAACACTGATCATGCTGAGGCTTCTAATACTATGCTGGGGGAAGAGAGATTCAGACGCACACTCCTAGCACTAAGAACACTGATCATGCTGAGGCTTCTTATACTATGCTGGGGGAAGAGAGATGCAAATGCACACTCTTAGCACTAAGAACACTGATCATGCTGAGGCTTCTAATACTATGCTGGAGGAAGAGAGATGCAGATGCACACTCCTAGCACTAAGAACACTGATCATGCTGAGGCTTCTAATACTATGCTGGAGGAAGAGAGATGCAGATGCACACTCCTAGCACTAAGAACACTGATCATGCTGAGGCTTCTAATACTATGCTTTGGGAAGAGAGATGCAGATGCACACTCCTAGCACTAAGAACACTGATCATGCTGAGGCTTCTAATACTATGCTGGAGGAAGAGAGATGCAGATGCACACTCCTAGCACTAAGAACACTGATCATGCTGAGGCTTCTAATACTATGCTGGAGGAAGAGAGATGCAGATGCACACTCCTAGCACTAAGAACACTGATCCTGCTGAGGCTTCTAATACTATGCTGGAGGAAGAGAGATGCAGATGCACACTCCTAGCACTAAGAACACTGATCATGCTGAGGCTTCTAATACTATGCTGGAGGAAGAGAGATGCAGATGCACACTCCTAGCACTAAGAACACTGATCATGCTGAGGCTTCTAATACTATGCTGGAGGAAGAGAGATGCAGATGCACACTCCTAGCACTAAGAACACTGATCATGCTGAGGCTTCTAATACTATGCTGGAGGAAGAGAGATGCAGATGCACACTCCTAGCACTAAGAACACTGATCATGCTGTGGCTTCTAATACTATGCTGGGGGAAGAGAGATGCAGATGCACACTCCAAGCACTAAGAACACTGATCATGCTGAGGCTTCTAATACTATGCTGGGGGAAGAGAGATGCAGATGCACACTACTAGCACTAAGAACACTGATCATGCTGAGGCTTCTAATACTATGCTGGAGGAAGAGAGATGCAGATGCACACTCCTAGCACTAAGAACACTGATCATGCTGAGGCTTCTTATACTATGCTGGAGGAAGAGAGATGCAGATGCACACTCCAAGCACTAAGAACACTGATCATGCTGAGGCTTCTAATACTATGCTGGAGGAAGAGAGATGCAGATGCACACTCCTAGCACTAAGAACATTGATCATGCTGAGGCTTCTAATACTATGCTGGAGGAAGAGAGATGCAGATGCACACTCCTAGCACTAAGAACACTGATCATGCCGAGGCTTCTAATACTATGCTGGAGGAAGAGAGATGCAGATGCACACTCCTAGCACTAAGAACACTGATCATGCTGAGGCTTCTAATACTATGCTGGAGGAAGAGAGATGCAGATGCACACTCCTAGCACTAAGAACACTGATCATGCTGAGGCTTCTAATACTATGCTGGGGGAAGAGAGATGCAAATGCACACTCTTAGCACTAAGAACACTGATCATGCTGAGGCTTCTAATACTATGCTGGGGGAAGAGAGATTCAGACGCACACTCCTAGCACTAAGAACACTGATCATGCTGAGGCTTCTTATACTATGCTGGGGGAAGAGAGATGCAAATGCACACTCTTAGCACTAAGAACACTGATCATGCTGAGGCTTCTAATACTATGCTGGAGGAAGAGAGATGCAGATGCACACTCCTAGCACTAAGAACACTGATCATGCTGAGGCTTCTAATACTATGCTGGAGGAAGAGAGATGCAGATGCACACTCCTAGCACTAAGAACACTGATCATGCTGAGGCTTCTAATACTATGCTTTGGGAAGAGAGATGCAGATGCACACTCCTAGCACTAAGAACACTGATCATGCTGAGGCTTCTAATACTATGCTGGAGGAAGAGAGATGCAGATGCACACTCCTAGCACTAAGAACACTGATCATGCTGAGGCTTCTAATACTATGCTGGAGGAAGAGAGATGCAGATGCACACTCCTAGCACTAAGAACACTGATCCTGCTGAGGCTTCTAATACTATGCTGGAGGAAGAGAGATGCAGATGCACACTCCTAGCACTAAGAACACTGATCATGCTGAGGCTTCTAATACTATGCTGGAGGAAGAGAGATGCAGATGCACACTCCTAGCACTAAGAACACTGATCATGCTGAGGCTTCTAATACTATGCTGGAGGAAGAGAGATGCAGATGCACACTCCTAGCACTAAGAACACTGATCATGCTGAGGCTTCTAATACTATGCTGGAGGAAGAGAGATGCAGATGCACACTCCTAGCACTAAGAACACTGATCATGCTGTGGCTTCTAATACTATGCTGGGGGAAGAGAGATGCAGATGCACACTCCAAGCACTAAGAACACTGATCATGCTGAGGCTTCTAATACTATGCTGGGGGAAGAGAGATGCAGATGCACACTACTAGCACTAAGAACACTGATCATGCTGAGGCTTCTAATACTATGCTGGAGGAAGAGAGATGCAGATGCACACTCCTAGCACTAAGAACACTGATCATGCTGAGGCTTCTTATACTATGCTGGAGGAAGAGAGATGCAGATGCACACTCCAAGCACTAAGAACACTGATCATGCTGAGGCTTCTAATACTATGCTGGAGGAAGAGAGATGCAGATGCACACTCCTAGCACTAAGAACACTGATCATGCTGAGGCTTCTAATACTATGCTGGGGGAAGAGAGATGCAGAGGCACACTACTAGCACTAAGAACACTGATCATGCTGAGGCTTCTAATACTATGCTGGAGGAAGAGAGATGCAGATGCACACTCCTAGCACTAAGAACACTGATCATGCTGAGGCTTCTAATACTATGCTGGAGGAAGAGAGATGCAGATGCACACTCCTAGCACTAAGAACACTGATCATGCTGAGGCTTCTAATACTATGCTGGGGGAAGAGAGATGCAGAGGCACACTACTAGCACTAAGAACACTGATCATGCTGAGGCTTCTAATACTATGCTGGAGGAAGAGAGATGCAGATGCACACTCCTAGCACTAAGAACACTGATCATGCTGAGGCTTCTAATACTATGCTGGGGAAGAGAGATGCAGATGCACACTACTAGCACTAAGAACACTGATCATGCTGAGGCTTCTAATACTATGCTGGAGGAAGAGAGATGCAGATGCACACTCCTAGCACTAAGAACACTGATCATGCTGAGGCTTCTTATACTATGCTGGAGGAAGAGAGATGCAGATGCACACTCCTAGCACTAAGAACACTGATCATGCTGAGGCTTCTAATACTATGCTGGAGGAAGAGAGATGCAGATGCACACTCCTAGCACTAAGAACACTGATCATGCTGAGGCTTCTAATACTATGCTGGGGGAATAGAGATGCAGATGCACACTCCTAGCACTAAGAACACTGATCATGCTGAGGCTTCTAATACTATGCTGGAGGAAGAGAGATGCAGATGCACACTCCTAGCACTAAGAACACTGATCATGCTGAGGCTTCTAATACTTTGCTGGGGGAAGAGAGATGCAGATGCACACTCCTAGCACTAAGAACACTGATCATGCTGAGGCTTCTAATACTATGCTGGAGGAAGAGAGATGCAGATGCACACTCCTAGCACTAAGAACACTGATCATGCTGAGGCTTCTAATACTATGCTGGTGGAAGAGAGATTCAGACGCACACTCCTAGCACTAAGAACACTGATCATGCTGAGGCTTCTTATACTATGCTGGGGGAAGAGAGCTGCAGATGCACACTCCTAGCACTAAGAACACTGATCATGCTGAGGCTTCTAATACTATGCTGGGGGAAGAGAGCTGCAGATGCACACTCCTAGCACTAAGAACATTGATCATGCTTAGGCTTCTAATACTATGCTGGAGGAAGTGAGATGCAGACGCACACTCCTAGCACTAAGAACACTGATCATGCTGAGGCTTCTAATACTATGCCGGAGGAAGAGAGATGCAGACGCACACTCCTAGCACTAAGAACACTGATCATGCTGAGGCTTCTAATACTATGCCGGAGGAAGAGAGATGCAGACGCACACTCCTAGCACTAAGAACACTGATCATGCTGAGGCTTCTAATACTATGCTGGAGGAAGAGAGATGCAGACGCACACTCCTAGCACTAAGAACATTGATCATGCTGAGGCTTCTAATACTATGCTGGGGGAAGAGAGATGCAGATGCACACTCCTAGCACTAAGAACACTGATCATGCTGAGGCTTCTAATACTATGCTGGAGGAAGAGAGATGCAGATGCACACTCCTAGCACTAAGAACACTGATCATGCTGAGGCTTCTAATACTATGCTGGAGGAAGAGAGATGCAGACGCACACTCCTAGCACTAAGAACATTGATCATGCTGAGGCTTCTAATACTATGCTGGAGGAAGAGAGATGCAGACGCACACTCCTAGCACTAAGAACATTGATCATGCTGAGGCTTCTAATACTATGCTGGAGGAAGAGAGATGCAGACGCACACTCCTAGCACTAAGAACATTGATCATGCTGAGGCTTCTAATACTATGCTGGAGGAAGAGAGCTGCAGATGCACACTCCTAGCACTAAGAACACTGATCATGCTGAGGCTTCTAATACTATGCTGGAGGAAGAGAGCTGCAGATGCACACTCCTAGCACTAAGAACACTGATCACGCTGAGGCTTCTAATACTATGCTGGAGGAAGAGAGCTGCAGATGCAGACTCCTAGCACTAAGAACACTGATCATGCTGAGGCTTCTAATACTATGCTGGGGGAAGAGAGATTCAGACGCACACCCCTAGCACTAAGAACACTGATCATGCTGAGGCTTCTTATACTATGCTGGGGGAAGAGAGATGCAGATGCACACTCCTAGCACTAAGAACACTGATCATGCTGAGGCTTCTAATACTATGCTGGAGGAAGAGAGATGCAGATGCACACTCCTAGCACTAAGAACACTGATCATGCTGAGGCTTCTAATACTATGCTGGAGGAAGAGAGATGCAGATGCACACTCCTAGCACTAAGAACACTGATCATGCTGAGGCTTCTAATACTATGCTGGAGGAAGAGAGATGCAGATGCACACTCCTAGCACTAAGAACACTGATCATGCCGAGGCTTCTAATACTATGATGGAGGAAGAGAGATGCAGATGCACACTCCTAGCACTAAGAACACTGATCATGCTGAGGCTTCTAATACTATGCTGGGGGAAGAGAGATGCAAATGCACACTCTTAGCACTAAGAACACTGATCATTCTGAGGCTTCTAATACTATGCTGGGGGAAGAGAGATTCAGACGCACACTCCTAGCACTAAGAACACTGATCATGCTGAGGCTTCTAATACTATGCTGGAGGAAGAGAGATGCAGACGCACACTCCTAGCACTAAGAACATTGATCATGCTGAGGCTTCTAATACTATGCTGGGGGAAGAGAGATGCAGATGCACACTCCTAGCACTAAGAACACTGATCATGCTGAGGCTTCTAATACTATGCTGGAGGAAGAGAGATGCAGATGCACACTCCTAGCACTAAGAACACTGATCATGCTGAGGCTTCTAATACTATGCTGGAGGAAGAGAGATGCAGACGCACACTCCTAGCACTAAGAACATTGATCATGCTGAGGCTTCTAATACTATGCTGGAGGAAGAGAGATGCAGACGCACACTCCTAGCACTAAGAACATTGATCATGCTGAGGCTTCTAATACTATGCTGGAGGAAGAGAGATGCAGACGCACACTCCTAGCACTAAGAACATTGATCATGCTGAGGCTTCTAATACTATGCTGGAGGAAGAGAGCTGCAGATGCACACTCCTAGCACTAAGAACACTGATCATGCTGAGGCTTCTAATACTATGCTGGAGGAAGAGAGCTGCAGATGCACACTCCTAGCACTAAGAACACTGATCATGCTGAGGCTTCTAATACTATGCTGGAGGAAGAGAGCTGCAGATGCAGACTCCTAGCACTAAGAACACTGATCATGCTGAGGCTTCTAATACTATGCTGGGGGAAGAGAGATTCAGACGCACACCCCTAGCACTAAGAACACTGATCATGCTGAGGCTTCTTATACTATGCTGGGGGAAGAGAGATGCAGATGCACACTCCTAGCACTAAGAACACTGATCATGCTGAGGCTTCTAATACTATGCTGGAGGAAGAGAGATGCAGATGCACACTCCTAGCACTAAGAACACTGATCATGCTGAGGCTTCTAATACTATGCTGGAGGAAGAGAGATGCAGATGCACACTCCTAGCACTAAGAACACTGATCATGCTGAGGCTTCTAATACTATGCTGGAGGAAGAGAGATGCAGATGCACACTCCTAGCACTAAGAACACTGATCATGCCGAGGCTTCTAATACTATGATGGAGGAAGAGAGATGCAGATGCACACTCCTAGCACTAAGAACACTGATCATGCTGAGGCTTCTAATACTATGCTGGGGGAAGAGAGATGCAAATGCACACTCTTAGCACTAAGAACACTGATCATTCTGAGGCTTCTAATACTATGCTGGGGGAAGAGAGATTCAGACGCACACTCCTAGCACTAAGAACACTGATCATGCTGAGGCTTCTTATACTATGCTGGGGGAAGAGAGATGCAGACGCACACTACTAGCACTAAGAACACTGATCATGCTGAGGCTTCTAATACTATGCTGGGGGAAGAGAGATTCAGACGCACACTCCTAGCACTAAGAACACTGATCATGCTGAGGCTTCTAATACTATGCTGGGGGAAGAGAGATGCAGATGCACACTCCTAGCACTAAGAACACTGATCATGCTGAGGCTTCTAATACTATGCTGGAGGAAGAGAGATGCAGATGCACACTACTAGCACTAAGAACACTGATCATGCTGAGGCTTCTAATACTATGCTTGAGGAAGAGAGATGCAAATGCACACTCCTAGCACTAAGAACATTGATCATGCTGAGGCTTCTAATAATATGCTGGTGGAAGAGAGATGCAGATGCACACTACTAGCTCTAAGAACACTGATCATGCTGAGGCTTCTAATGCTATGCTGAGGAAGAGAGATGCAGATGCACACTCCTAGCACTAAGAACATTGATCATGCTGAGGCTTCTAATAATATGCTGGAGGAAGAGAGATGCAGACGCACACTCCTAGCACTAAGAACACTGATCATGCTGAGGCTTCTAATACTATGCTGGAGGAAGAGAGATGCAGACGCACACTCCTAGCACTAAGAACATTGATCATGCTGAGGCTTCTAATACTATGCTGGGGAAGAGAGATGCAGATGCACACTCCTAGCACTAAGAACACTGATCATGCTGAGGCTTCTAATACTATGCTGGAGGAAGAGAGATGCAGATGCACACTCCTAGCACTAAGAACATTGATCATGCTGAGGCTTCTAATACTATGCTGGAGGAAGAGAGATGCAGACGCACACTCCTAGCACTAAGAACATTGATCATGCTGAGGCTTCTAATACTATGCTGGAGGAAGAGAGATGCAGACGCACACTCCTAGCACTAAGAACACTGATCATGCTGAGGCTTCTAATACTATGCTGGAGGAAGAGAGCTGCAGATGCACACTCCTAGCACTAAGAACACTGATCATGCTGAGGCTTCTAATACTATGCTGGAGGAAGAGAGCTGCAGATGCACAGTCCTAGCACTAAGAACACTGATCATGCTGAGGCTTCTAATACTATGCTGGAGGAAGAGAGCTGCAGATGCAGACTCCTAGCACTAAGAACACTGATCATGCTGAGGCTTCTAATACTATGCTGGGGGAAGAGAGATTCAGACGCACACTCCTAGCACTAAGAACACTGATCATGCTGAGGCTTCTAATACTATGCTGGGGGAAGAGAGATTCAGACGCACACTCCTAGCACTAAGAACACTGATCATGCTGAGGCTTCTTATACTATGCTGGGGGAAGAGAGATGCAAATGCACACTCTTAGCACTAAGAACACTGATCATGCTGAGGCTTCTAATACTATGCTGGAGGAAGAGAGATGCAGATGCACACTCCTAGCACTAAGAACACTGATCATGCTGAGGCTTCTAATACTATGCTGGAGGAAGAGAGATGCAGATGCACACTCCTAGCACTAAGAACACTGATCATGCTGAGGCTTCTAATACTATGCTTTGGGAAGAGAGATGCAGATGCACACTCCTAGCACTAAGAACACTGATCATGCTGAGGCTTCTAATACTATGCTGGAGGAAGAGAGATGCAGATGCACACTCCTAGCACTAAGAACACTGATCATGCTGAGGCTTCTAATACTATGCCGGAGGAAGAGAGATGCAGACGCACACTCCTAGCACTAAGAACACTGATCATGCTGAGGCTTCTAATACTATGCTTTGGGAAGAGAGATGCAGATGCACACTCCTAGCACTAAGAACACTGATCATGCTGAGGCTTCTAATACTATGCTGGAGGAAGAGAGATGCAGATGCACACTCCTAGCACTAAGAACACTGATCATGCTGAGGCTTCTAATACTATGCTTTGGGAAGAGAGATGCAGATGCACACTCCTAGCACTAAGAACACTGATCATGCTGAGGCTTCTAATACTATGCTGGAGGAAGAGAGATGCAGATGCACACTCCTAGCACTAAGAACACTGATCATGCTGAGGCTTCTAATACTATGCTGGAGGAAGAGAGATGCAGACGCACACTCCTAGCACTAAGAACATTGATCATGCTGAGGCTTCTAATACTATGCTAGAGGAAGAGAGATGCAGACGCACACTCCTAGCACTAAGAACATTGATCATGCTGAGGCTTCTAATACTATGCTGGAGGAAGAGAGATGCAGACGCACACTCCTAGCACTAAGAACATTGATCATGCTGAGGCTTCTAATACTATGCTGGAGGAAGAGAGCTGCAGATGCACACTCCTAGCACTAAGAACACTGATCATGCTGAGGCTTCTAATACTATGCTGGAGGAAGAGAGCTGCAGATGCACACTCCTAGCACTAAGAACACTGATCATGCTGAGGCTTCTAATACTATGCTGGAGGAAGAGAGCTGCAGATGCAGACTCCTAGCACTAAGAACACTGATCATGCTGAGGCTTCTAATACTATGCTGGGGGAAGAGAGATTCAGACGCACACCCCTAGCACTAAGAACACTGATCATGCTGAGGCTTCTTATACTATGCTGGGGGAAGAGAGATGCAGATGCACACTCCTAGCACTAAGAACACTGATCATGCTGAGGCTTCTAATACTATGCTGGAGGAAGAGAGATGCAGATGCACACTCCTAGCACTAAGAACACTGATCATGCTGAGGCTTCTAATACTATGCTGGAGGAAGAGAGATGCAGATGCACACTCCTAGCACTAAGAACACTGATCATGCTGAGGCTTCTAATACTATGCTGGAGGAAGAGAGATGCAGATGCACACTCCTAGCACTAAGAACACTGATCATGCCGAGGCTTCTAATACTATGATGGAGGAAGAGAGATGCAGATGCACACTCTTAGCACTAAGAACACTGATCATTCTGAGTCTTCTAATACTATGCTGGGGGAAGAGAGATTCAGACGCACACTCCTAGCACTAAGAACACTGATCATGCTGAGGCTTCTAATACTATGCTGGAGGAAGAGAGATGCAGACGCACACTCCTAGCACTAAGAACATTGATCATGCTGAGGCTTCTAATACTATGCTGGGGGAAGAGAGATGCAGATGCACACTCCTAGCACTAAGAACACTGATCATGCTGAGGCTTCTAATACTATGCTGGAGGAAGAGAGATGCAGATGCACACTCCTAGCACTAAGAACACTGATCATGCTGAGGCTTCTAATACTATGCTGGAGGAAGAGAGATGCAGACGCACACTCCTAGCACTAAGAACATTGATCATGCTGAGGCTTCTAATACTATGCTGGAGGAAGAGAGATGCAGACGCACACTCCTAGCACTAAGAACATTGATCATGCTGAGGCTTCTAATACTATGCTGGAGGAAGAGAGATGCAGACGCACACTCCTAGCACTAAGAACATTGATCATGCTGAGGCTTCTAATACTATGCTGGAGGAAGAGAGCTGCAGATGCACACTCCTAGCACTAAGAACACTGATCATGCTGAGGCTTCTAATACTATGCTGGAGGAAGAGAGCTGCAGATGCACACTCCTAGCACTAAGAACACTGATCATGCTGAGGCTTCTAATACTATGCTGGAGGAAGAGAGCTGCAGATGCAGACTCCTAGCACTAAGAACACTGATCATGCTGAGGCTTCTAATACTATGCTGGGGGAAGAGAGATTCAGACGCACACCCCTAGCACTAAGAACACTGATCATGCTGAGGCTTCTTATACTATGCTGGGGGAAGAGAGATGCAGATGCACACTCCTAGCACTAAGAACACTGATCATGCTGAGGCTTCTAATACTATGCTGGAGGAAGAGAGATGCAGATGCACACTCCTAGCACTAAGAACACTGATCATGCTGAGGCTTCTAATACTATGCTGGAGGAAGAGAGATGCAGATGCACACTCCTAGCACTAAGAACACTGATCATGCCGAGGCTTCTAATACTATGATGGAGGAAGAGAGATGCAGATGCACACTCCTAGCACTAAGAACACTGATCATGCTGAGGCTTCTAATACTATGCTGGGGGAAGAGAGATGCAAATGCACACTCTTAGCACTAAGAACACTGATCATTCTGAGGCTTCTAATACTATGCTGGGGGAAGAGAGATTCAGACGCACACTCCTAGCACTAAGAACACTGATCATGCTGAGGCTTCTTATACTATGCTGGGGGAAGAGAGATGCAGACGCACACTACTAGCACTAAGAACACTGATCATGCTGAGGCTTCTAATACTATGCTGGGGGAAGAGAGATTCAGACGCACACTCCTAGCACTAAGAACACTGATCATGCTGAGGCTTCTAATACTATGCTGGGGGAAGAGAGATGCAGATGCACACTCCTAGCACTAAGAACACTGATCATGCTGAGGCTTCTAATACTATGCTGGAGGAAGAGAGATGCAGATGCACACTACTAGCACTAAGAACACTGATCATGCTGAGGCTTCTAATACTATGCTTGAGGAAGAGAGATGCAAATGCACACTCCTAGCACTAAGAACATTGATCATGCTGAGGCTTCTAATAATATGCTGGAGGAAGAGAGATGCAGACGCACACTCCTAGCACTAAGAACACTGATCATGCTGAGGCTTCTAATACTATGCTGGAGGAAGAGAGATGCAGACGCACACTCCTAGCACTAAGAACATTGATCATGCTGAGGCTTCTAATACTATGCTGGGGAAGAGAGATGCAGATGCACACTCCTAGCACTAAGAACACTGATCATGCTGAGGCTTCTAATACTATGCTGGAGGAAGAGAGATGCAGATGCACACTCCTAGCACTAAGAACACTGATCATGCTGAGGCTTCTAATACTATGCTGGAGGAAGAGAGATGCAGACGCACACTCCTAGCACTAAGAACATTGATCATGCTGAGGCTTCTAATACTATGCTGGAGGAAGAGAGATGCAGACGCACACTCCTAGCACTAAGAACATTGATCATGCTGAGGCTTCTAATACTATGCTGGAGGAAGAGAGATGCAGACGCACACTCCTAGCACTAAGAACATTGATCATGCTGAGGCTTCTAATACTATGCTGGAGGAAGAGAGCTGCAGATGCATACTCCTAGCACTAAGAACACTGATCATGCTGAGGCTTCTAATACTATGCTGGAGGAAGAGAGCTGCAGATGCACAGTCCTAGCACTAAGAACACTGATCATGCTGAGGCTTCTAATACTATGCTGGAGGAAGAGAGCTGCAGATGCAGACTCCTAGCACTAAGAACACTGATCATGCTGAGGCTTCTAATACTATGCTGGGGGAAGAGAGATTCAGACGCACACCCCTAGCACTAAGAACACTGATCATGCTGAGGCTTCTAATACTATGCTGGGGGAAGAGAGATTCAGACGCACACTCCTAGCACTAAGAACACTGATCATGCTGAGGCTTCTTATACTATGCTGGGGGAAGAGAGATGCAAATGCACACTCTTAGCACTAAGAACACTGATCATGCTGAGGCTTCTAATACTATGCTGGAGGAAGAGAGATGCAGATGCACACTCCTAGCACTAAGAACACTGATCATGCTGAGGCTTCTAATACTATGCTGGAGGAAGAGAGATGCAGATGCACACTCCTAGCACTAAGAACACTGATCATGCTGAGGCTTCTAATACTATGCTTTGGGAAGAGAGATGCAGATGCACACTCCTAGCACTAAGAACACTGATCATGCTGAGGCTTCTAATACTATGCTGGAGGAAGAGAGATGCAGATGCACACTCCTAGCACTAAGAACACTGATCATGCTGAGGCTTCTAATACTATGCTGGAGGAAGAGAGATGCAGATGCACACTCCTAGCACTAAGAACACTGATCCTGCTGAGGCTTCTAATACTATGCTGGAGGAAGAGAGATGCAGATGCACACTCCTAGCACTAAGAACACTGATCATGCTGAGGCTTCTAATACTATGCTGGAGGAAGAGAGATGCAGATGCACACTCCTAGCACTAAGAACACTGATCATGCTGAGGCTTCTAATACTATGCTGGAGGAAGAGAGATGCAGATGCACACTCCTAGCACTAAGAACACTGATCATGCTGAGGCTTCTAATACTATGCTGGAGGAAGAGAGATGCAGATGCACACTCCTAGCACTAAGAACACTGATCATGCTGTGGCTTCTAATACTATGCTGGGGGAAGAGAGATGCAGATGCACACTCCAAGCACTAAGAACACTGATCATGCTGAGGCTTCTAATACTATGCTGGGGAAGAGAGATGCAGATGCACACTACTAGCACTAAGAACACTGATCATGCTGAGGCTTCTAATACTATGCTGGAGGAAGAGAGATGCAGATGCACACTCCTAGCACTAAGAACACTGATCATGCTGAGGCTTCTTATACTATGCTGGAGGAAGAGAGATGCAGATGCACACTCCAAGCACTAAGAACACTGATCATGCTGAGGCTTCTAATACCATGCTGGAGGAAGAGAGATGCAGATGCACACTCCTAGCACTAAGAACACTGATCATGCTGAGGCTTCTAATACTATGCTGGGGGAAGAGAGATGCAGAGGCACACTACTAGCACTAAGAACACTGATCATGCTGAGGCTTCTAATACTATGCTGGAGGAAGAGAGATGCAGATGCATACTCCTAGCACTAAGAACACTGATCATGCTGAGGCTTCTAATACTATGCTGGAGGAAGAGAGATGCAGATGCACACTCCTAGCACTAAGAACACTGATCATGCTGAGGCTTCTAATACTATGCTGGGGGAAGAGAGATGCAGAGGCACACTACTAGCACTAAGAACACTGATCATGCTGAGGCTTCTAATACTATCCTGGAGGAAGAGAGATGCAGATGCACACTCCTAGCACTAAGAACACTGATCATGCTGAGGCTTCTAATACTATGCTGGGGGAAGAGAGATGCAGATGCACACTACTAGCACTAAGAACACTGATCATGCTGAGGCTTCTAATACTATGCTGGAGGAAGAGAGATGCAGATGCACACTCCTAGCACTAAGAACACTGATCATGCTGAGGCTTCTTATACTATGCTGGAGGAAGAGAGATGCAGATGCACACTCCTAGCACTAAGAACACTGATCATGCTGAGGCTTCTAATACTATGCTGGAGGAAGAGAGATGCAGATGCACACTCCTAGCACTAAGAACACTGATCATGCTGAGGCTTCTAATACTATGCTGGGGGTATAGAGATGCAGATGCACACTCCTAGCACTAAGAACACTGATCATGCTGAGGCTTCTAATACTATGCTGGAGGAAGAGAGATGCAGATGCACACTCCTAGCACTAAGAACACTGATCATGCTGAGGCTTCTAATACTTTGCTGGGGGAAGAGAGATGCAGATGCACACTCCTAGCACTAAGAACACTGATCATGCTGAGGCTTCTAATACTATGCTGGAGGAAGAGAGATGCAGATGCACACTCCTAGCACTAAGAACACTGATCATGCTGAGGCTTCTAATACTATGCTGGTGGAAGAGAGATTCAGACGCACACTCCTAGCACTAAGAACACTGATCATGCTGAGGCTTCTTATACTATGCTGGGGGAAGAGAGCTGCAGATGCACACTCCTAGCACTAAGAACACTGATCATGCTGAGGCTTCTAATACTATGCTGGGGGAAGAGAGCTGCAGATGCACACTCCTAGCACTAAGAACATTGATCATGCTTAGGCTTCTAATACTATGCTGGAGGAAGTGAGATGCAGACGCACACTCCTAGCACTAAGAACACTGATCATGCTGAGGCTTCTAATACTATGCCGGAGGAAGAGAGATGCAGACGCACACTCCTAGCACTAAGAACACTGATCATGCTGAGGCTTCTAATACTATGCCGGAGGAAGAGAGATGCAGACGCACACTCCTAGCACTAAGAACACTGATCATGCTGAGGCTTCTAATACTATGCTGGAGGAAGAGAGATGCAGACGCACACTCCTAGCACTAAGAACATTGATCATGCTGAGGCTTCTAATACTATGCTGGGGGAAGAGAGATGCAGATGCACACTCCTAGCACTAAGAACACTGATCATGCTGAGGCTTCTAATACTATGCTGGAGGAAGAGAGATGCAGATGCACACTCCTAGCACTAAGAACACTGATCATGCTGAGGCTTCTAATACTATGCTGGAGGAAGAGAGATGCAGACGCACACTCCTAGCACTAAGAACATTGATCATGCTGAGGCTTCTAATACTATGCTGGAGGAAGAGAGATGCAGACGCACACTCCTAGCACTAAGAACATTGATCATGCTGAGGCTTCTAATACTATGCTGGAGGAAGAGAGATGCAGACGCACACTCCTAGCACTAAGAACATTGATCATGCTGAGGCTTCTAATACTATGCTGGAGGAAGAGAGCTGCAGATGCACACTCCTAGCACTAAGAACACTGATCATGCTGAGGCTTCTAATACTATGCTGGAGGAAGAGAGCTGCAGATGCACACTCCTAGCACTAAGAACACTGATCATGCTGAGGCTTCTAATACTATGCTGGAGGAAGAGAGCTGCAGATGCAGACTCCTAGCACTAAGAACACTGATCATGCTGAGGCTTCTAATACTATGCTGGGGGAAGAGAGATTCAGACGCACACCCCTAGCACTAAGAACACTGATCATGCTGAGGCTTCTTATACTATGCTGGGGGAAGAGAGATGCAGATGCACACTCCTAGCACTAAGAACACTGATCATGCTGAGGCTTCTAATACTATGCTGGAGGAAGAGAGATGCAGATGCACACTCCTAGCACTAAGAA
Organism: Pseudophryne corroboree; assembly: GCF_028390025.1. Taxonomy (NCBI): domain Eukaryota; kingdom Metazoa; phylum Chordata; class Amphibia; order Anura; family Myobatrachidae; genus Pseudophryne; species Pseudophryne corroboree. Next base: position 14,588,834 of record NC_086447.1, read on the forward strand.
CACTGATCATGCTGAGGCTTCTAATACTATGCTGGAGGAAGAGAGATGCAGATGCACACTCCTAGCACTAAGAACACTGATCATGCTGAGGCTTCTAATACTATGCTGGAGGAAGAGAGATGCAGATGCACACTCCTAGCACTAAGAACACTGATCATGCCGAGGCTTCTAATACTATGATGGAGGAAGAGAGATGCAGATGCACACTCCTAGCACTAAGAACACTGATCATGCTGAGGCTTCTAATACTATGCTGGGGGAAGAGAGATGCAAATGCACACTCTTAGCACTAAGAACACTGATCATTCTGAGGCTTCTAATACTATGCTGGGGGAAGAGAGATTCAGACGCACACTCCTAGCACTAAGAACACTGATCATGCTGAGGCTTCTTATACTATGCTGGGGGAAGAGAGATGCAGACGCACACTACTAGCACTAAGAACACTGATCATGCTGAGGCTTCTAATACTATGCTGGGGGAAGAGAGATTCAGACGCACACTCCTAGCACTAAGAACACTGATCATGCTGAGGCTTCTAATACTATGCTGGGGGAAGAGAGATGCAGATGCACACTCCTAGCACTAAGAACACTGATCATGCTGAGGCTTCTAATACTATGCTGGAGGAAGAGAGATGCAGATGCACACTACTAGCACTAAGAACACTGATCATGCTGAGGCTTCTAATACTATGCTTGAGGAAGAGAGATGCAAATGCACACTCCTAGCACTAAGAACATTGATCATGCTGAGGCTTCTAATAATATGCTGGAGGAAGAGAGATGCAGATGCACACTACTAGCTCTAAGAACACTGATCATGCTGAGACTTCTAATGCTATGCTGGAGGAAGAGAGATGCAGATGCACACTCCTAGCACTAAGAACATTGATCATGCTGAGGCTTCTAATAATATGCTGGAGGAAGAGAGATGCAGACGCACACTCCTAGCACTAAGAACACTGATCATGCTGAGGCTTCTAATACTATGCTGGAGGAAGAGAGATGCAGACGCACACTCCTAGCACTAAGAACATTGATCATGCTGAGGCTTCTAATACTATGCTGGGGAAGAGAGATGCAGATGCACACTCCTAGCACTAAGAACACTGATCATGCTGAGGCTTCTAATACTATGCTGGAGGAAGAGAGATGCAGATGCACACTCCTAGCACTAAGAACACTGATCATGCTGAGGCTTCTAATACTATGCTGGAGGAAGAGAGATGCAGACGCACACTCCTAGCACTAAGAACATTAATCATGCTGAGGCTTCTAATACTATGCTGGAGGAAGAGAGATGCAGACGCACACTCCTAGCACTAAGAACATTGATCATGCTGAGGCTTCTAATACTATGCTGGAGGAAGAGAGATGCAGACGCACACTCCTAGCACTAAGAACATTGATCATGCTGAGGCTTCTAATACTATGCTGGAGGAAGAGAGCTGCAGATGCACACTCCTAGCACTAAGAACACTGATCATGCTGAGGCTTCTAATACTATGCTGGAGGAAGAGAGCTGCAGATGCACACTCCTAGCACTAAGAACACTGATCATGCTGAGGCTTCTAATACTATGCTGGAGGAAGAGAGCTGCAGATGCAGACTCCTAGCACTAAGAACACTGATCATGCTGAGGCTTCTAATACTATGCTGGGGGAAGAGAGATTCAGACGCACACCCCTAGCACTAAGAACACTGATCATGCTGAGGCTTCTTATACTATGCTGGGGGAAGAGAGATGCAGATGCACACTCCTAGCACTAAGAACACTGATCATGCTGAGGCTTCTAATACTATGCTGGAGGAAGAGAGATGCAGATGCACACTCCTAGCACTAAGAACACTGATCATGCTGAGGCTTCTAATACTATGCTGGAGGAAGAGAGATGCAGATGCACACTCCTAGCACTAAGAACACTGATCATGCTGAGGCTTCTAATACTATGATGGAGGAAGAGAGATGCAGATGCACACTCCTAGCACTAAGAACACTGATCATGCTGAGGCTTCTAATACTATGCTGGGGGAAGAGAGATGCAAATGCACACTCTTAGCACTAAGAACACTGATCATTCTGAGGCTTCTAATACTATGCTGGGGGAAGAGAGATTCAGACGCACACTCCTAGCACTAAGAACACTGATCATGCTGAGGCTTCTTATACTATGCTGGGGGAAGAGAGATGCAGACGCACACTACTAGCACTAAGAACACTGATCATGCTGAGGCTTCTAATACTATGCTGGGGGAAGAGAGATTCAGACGCACACTCCTAGCACTAAGAACACTGATCATGCTGAGGCTTCTAATACTATGCTGGGGGAAGAGAGATGCAGATGCACACTCCTAGCACTAAGAACACTGATCATGCTGAGGCTTCTAATACTATGCTGGAGGAAGAGAGATGCAGATGCACACTACTAGCACTAAGAACACTGATCATGCTGAGGCTTCTAATACTATGCTTGAGGAAGATAGATGCAAATGCACACTCCTAGCACTAAGAACATTGATCATGCTGAGGCTTCTAATAATATGCTGGAGGAAGAGAGATGCAGATGCACACTACTAGCACTAAGAACACTGATCATGCTGAGGCTTCTAATACTATGCTGGATGAAGAGAGATGCAGATGCACACTCCTAGCACTAAGAACATTGATCATGCTGAGGCTTCTAATACTATGCTGGAGGAAGAGAGATGCAGATGCACACTCCTAGCACTAAGAACACTGATCATGCCGAGGCTTCTAATACTATGCTGGAGGAAGAGAGATGCAGATGAACACTCCTAGCACTAAGAACACTGATCATGCTGAGGCTTCTAATACTATGCTGGAGGAAGAGAGATGCAGATGCACACTCCTAGCACTAAGAACACTGATCATGCTGAGGCTTCTAATACTATGCTGGGGGAAGAGAGATGCAAATGCACACTCTTAGCACTAAGAACACTGATCATGCTGAGGCTTCTAATACTATGCTGGGGGAAGAGAGATTCAGACGCACACTCCTAGCACTAAGAACACTGATCATGCTGAGGCTTCTTATACTATGCTGGGGGAAGAGAGATGCAGACGCACACTACTAGTACTAAGAACACTGATCATGCTGAGGCTTCTAATAATATGCTAGAGGAAGAGAGATGCAGATGCACACTCCTAGCACTAAGAACACTGATCATGCTGAGGCTTCTTATACTATGCTGGAGGAAGAGAGATGCAGATGCACACTCCTAGCACTAAGAACACTGATCATGCTGAGGCTTCTAATACTATGCTGGAGGAAGAGAGATGCAGATGCACACTCCTAGCACTGAGAACACTGATCATGCTGAGGCTTCCAATACAATGCTGGGGGAAGAGAGATGCAGATGTACACTCCTAGCACTAAGAACACTGATCATGCTGAGGCTTCTTATACTATGCTGGGGGAAGAGAGATGCAGATGCACACTCCTAGCACTAAGAACACTGATCATGCTGAGGCTTCTAATACTATGCTGGAGGAAGAGAGATGCAGATGCACACTACTAGCACTAAGAACACTGATCATGCTGAGGCTTCTAATACTATGCTTGAGGAAGAGAGACGCAAATGCACACTCCTAGCACTAAGAACATTGATCATGCTGAGGCTTCTAATAATATGCTGGAGGAAGAGAGATGCAGATGCACACTCCTAGCACTAAGAACACTGATCATGCTGAGGCTTCTTATACTATGCTGGAGGAAGAGAGATGCAGATGCACACTCCTAGCACTAAGAACACTGATCATGCTGAGGCTTCTAATACTATGCTGGAGGAAGAGAGATGCAGATGCACACTACTAGCACTAAGAACACTGATCATGCTGAGGCTTCTAATACTATGCTGGAGGAAGAGAGATGCAGATGCACACTCCTAGCACTAAGAACATTGATCATGCTGAGGCTTCTAATACTATGCTGGAGGAAGAGAGATGCAGATGCACACTCCTAGCACTAAGAACACTGATCATGCCGAGGCTTCTAATACTATGCTGGAGGAAGAGAGATGCAGACGCACACTCCTAGCACTAAGAACATTGATCATGCTGAGGCTTCTAATACTATGCTGGAGGAAGATAGCTGCAGATGCACACTCCTAGCACTAAGAACACTGATCATGCTGAGGCTTCTAATACTATGCTGGAGGAAGAGAGCTGCAGATGCACACTCCTAGCACTAAGAACACTGATCATGCAGAGGCTTCTAATACTATGCTGGAGGAAGAGAGCTGCAGATTCAGACTCCTAGCACTAAGAACACTGATCATGCTGAGGCTTCTAATACTATGCTGGAGGAAGAGAGATGCAGATGCAGACTCCTAGCACTAAGAACACTGATCATGCTGAGGCTTCTAATACTATGCTGGAGGAAGAGAGATGCAGACGCACACTCCTAGCACTAAGAACACTGATCATGCTGAGGCTTCTTATACTATGCTGGGGGAAGAGAGATGCAGATGCAGACTACTAGCACTAAGAACACTGATCATGCTGAGGCTTCTAATACTATGCTGGGGGAAGAGAGATTCAGACGCACACCCCTAGCACTAAGAACACTGATCATGCTGAGGCTTCTTATACTATGCTGGGGGAAGAGAGATGCAGATGCACACTCCTAGCACTAAGAACACTGATCATGCTGAGGCTTCTAATACTATGCTGGGGGAAGAGAGATTCAGACGCACACCCCTAGCACTAAGAACACTGATCATGCTGAGGCTTCTTATACTATGCTGGGGGAAGAGAGATGCAGATGCACACTCCTAGCACTAAGAACACTGATCATGCTGAGGCTTCTAATACTATGCTGGAATAAGAGAGATGCAGATGCAGACTACTAGCACTAAGAACACTGATCATGCTGAGGCTTCTAATACTATGCTGGGGGAAGAGAGATTCAGACGCACACCCCTAGCACTAAGAACACTGATCATGCTGAGGTTTCTTATACTATGCTGGGGGAAGAGAGATGCAGATGCACACTCCTAGCACTAAGAACACTGATCATGCTGAGGCTTCTAATACTATGCTGGAGGAAGAGAGATGCAGATGCACACTCCTAGCACTAAGAACACTGATCATGCTGAGGCTTCTAATACTATGCTTGAGGAAGAGAGATGCAGATGCACACTCATAGCACTAAGAACACTGATCATGCCGAGGCTTCTAATACTATGCTGGAGGAAGAGAAATGCAGACGCACACTCCTAGCACTAAGAACATTGATCATGCTGAGGCTTCTAATACTATGCTGGAGGAAGATAGCTGCAGATGCACACTCCTAGCACTAAGAACACTGATCATGCTGAGGTTTCTAATACTATGCTTGAGGAAGAGAGATGCAAATGCACACTCCTAGCACTAAGAACACTGATCATGCCGAGGCTTCTAATACTATGCTGGAGGAAGAGAGATGCAGACGCACACTCCTAGCACTAAGAACATTGATCATGCTGAGGCTTCTAATACTATGCTGGAGGAAGATAGCTGCAGATGCACACTCCTAGCACTAAGAACACTGATCATGCTGAGGCTTCTAATACTATGCTGGAGGAAGAGAGATGCAGATGCACACTCCTAGCACTAAGAACACTGATCATGCTGAGGCTTCTAATACTATGCTGGAGGAAGATAGATGCAGATGCACACTCCTAGCACTAAGAACACTGATCATGCCGAGGCTTCTAATACTATGCTGGAGGAAGAGAGATGCAGATGCACACTCCTAGCACTAAGAACACTGATCATGCCGAGACTTCTAATACTATGATGGAGGAAGAGAGATGCAGATGCACACTCATAGCACTAAGAACACTGATCATGCTGAGGCTTCTAATACTATGCTGGGGGAAGAGAGATGCAAATGCACAATCTTAGCACTAAGAACACTGATCATGCTGAGGCTTCTAATACTATGCTGGGGGAAGAGAGATTCAGACGCACACTCCTAGCACTAAGAACACTGATCATGCTGAGGCTTCTTATACTATGCTGGGGGAAGAGAGATGCAGACGCACACTACTAGCACTAAGAACACTGATCATGCTGAGGCTTCTAATACTATGCTGGGGGAAGAGAGATTCAGACGCACACTCCTAGCACTAAGAACACTGATCATGCTGAGGCTTCTAATACTATGCTGGGGGAAGAGAGATGCAGATGCACACTCCTAGCACTAAGAACACTGATCATGCTGAGGCTTCTAATACTATGCTGGAGGAAGAGAGATGCAGATGCACACTCCTAGCACTAAGAACACTGATCATGCTGAGGCTTCTAATACTATGCTTGAGGAAGAGAGATGCAAATGCACACTCCTAGCACTAAGAACATTGATCATGCTGAGGCTTCTAATAATATGCTGGAGGAAGAGAGATGCAGATGCACACTCCTAGCACTAAGAACACTGATCATGCTGAGGCTTCTTATACTATGCTGGAGGAAGAGAGATGCAGATGCACACTCCTAGCACTAAGAACACTGATCATGCTGAGGCTTCTAATACTATGCTGGAGGAAGAGAGATGCAGATGCACACTACTAGCACTAAGAACACTGATCATGCTGAGGCTTCTAATACTATGCTGGAGGAAGAGAGATGCAGATGCACACTCCTAGCACTAAGAACATTGATCATGCTGAGGCTTCTAATACTATGCTGGAGGAAGAGAGCTGCAGATGCACACTCATAGCACTAAGAACACTGATCATGCCGAGGCTTCTAATACTATGCTGGAGGAAGAGAGATGCAGATGCACACTCCTAGCACTAAGAACACTGATCATGCTGAGACTTCTAATACTATGCTGGAGGAAGAGAGATGCAGATGCACACTCCTAGCACTAAGAACACTGATCATGCTGAGGCTTCTAATACTATGCTGGGGGAAGAGAGATGCAAATGCACACTCTTAGCACTAAGAACACTGATCATGCTGAGGCTTCTAATACTATGCTGGGGGAAGAGAGATTCAGACGCACACTCCTAGCACTAAGAACACTGGTCATGCTGAGGCTTCTTATACTATGCTGGGGGAAGAGAGATGCAGATGCACACTACTAGCACTAAGAACACTGATCATGCTGAGGCTTCTAATAATATGCTGGAGGAAGAGAGATGCAGATGCACACTCCTAGCACTAAGAACACTGATCATGCTGAGGCTTCTTATACTATGCTGGAGGAAGAGAGATGCAGATGCACACTCCTAGCACTAAGAACACTGATCATGCTGAGGCTTCCAATACAATGCTGGGGGAAGAGAGATGCAGATGTACACTTCTAGCACTAAGAACACTGATCATGCTGAGGCTTCTAATACTATGCTGGGGGAAGAGAGATGCAGATGCACACTCCTAGCACTAAGAACACTGATCATGCTGAGGCTTCTAATACTATGCTGGGGGAAGAGAGATGCAAATGCACACTCTTAGCACTAAGAACACTGATCATGCTGAGGCTTCTAATACTATGCTGGGGGAAGAGAGATTCAGACGCACACTCCTAGCACTAAGAACACTGATCATGCTGAGGCTTCTTATACTATGCTGGGGGAAGAGAGATGCAGACGCACACTACTAGCACTAAGAACACTGATCATGCTGAGGCTTCTAATACTATGCTGGAGGAAGAGAGATGCAGACGCACACTCCTAGCACTAAGAACATTGATCATGCTGAGGCTTCTAATACTATGCTGGAGGAAGAGAGATGCAGATGCAGACTACTAGCACTAAGAACACTGATCATGCTGAGGCTTCTAATACTATGCTGGGGGAAGAGAGATTCAGACACACACCCCTAGCACTAAGAACACTGATCATGCTGAGGCTTCTTATACTATGCTGGGGGAAGAGAGATGCAGATGCACACTCCTAGCACTAAGAACACTGATCATGCTGAGGCTTCTAATACTATGCTGGAGGAAGAGAGATGCAGATGCACACTCCTAGCACTAAGAACACTGATCATGCTGAGGCTTCTAATACTATGCTGGAGGAAGAGAGATGCAGATGCACACTACTAGCACTAAGAACACTGATCATGCTGAGGCTTCTAATACTATGCTGGAGGAAGAGAGATGCAGACGCACACTCCTAGCACTAAGAACACTGATCATGCTGAGGCTTCTAATACTATGCTGGGGGAAGAGAGATTCAGACGCACACTCCTAGCACTAATAACACTGATCATGCTGAGGCTTCTTATACTATGCTGGGGGAAGAGAGATGCAGACGCACACTACTAGCACTAAGAACACTGATCATGCTGAGGCTTCTAATACTATGCTGGAGGAAGATAGATGCAGATGCACACTCCTAGCACTAAGATCACTGATCATGCAGAGGCTTCTAATACTATGCTGGAAGAAGAGAGATGCAGATGCACACTCCTAGCACTAAGAACACTGATCATGCCGAGGCTTCTAATACTATGATGGAGGAAGAGAGATGCAGATGCACACTCCTAGCACTAAGAACACTGATCATGCTGAGGCTTCTAATACTATGCTGGGGGAAGAGAGATGCAAATGCACAATCTTAGCACTAAGAACACTGATCATGCTGAGGCTTCTAATACTATGCTGGGGGAAGAGAGATGCAGATGCACACTCCTAGCACTAAGAACACTGATCATGCTGAGGCTTCTAATACTATGCTGGAGGAAGAGAGATGCAGATGCACACTACTAGCACTAAGAACACTGATCATGCTGAGGCTTCTAATACTATGCTTGAGGAAGAGAGATGCAAATGCACACTCCTAGCACTAAGAACATTGATCATGCTGAGGCTTCTAATAATATGCTGGAGGAAGAGAGATGCAGATGCACACTCCTAGCACTAAGAACACTGATCATGCTGAGGCTTCTTATACTATGCTGGAGGAAGAGAGATGCAGATGCACACTCCTAGCACTAAGAACACTGATCATGCTGAGGCTTCTAATACTATGCTGGAGGAAGAGAGATGCAGATGCACACTACTAGCACTAAGAACACTGATCATGCTGAGGCTTCTAATACTATGCTGGAGGAAGAGAGATGCAGATGCACACTCCTAGCACTAAGAACATTGATCATGCTGAGGCTTCTAATACTATGCTGGAGGAAGAGAGAAGCAGATGCACACTCCTAGCACTAAGAACACTGATCATGCCGAGGCTTCTAATACTATGCTGGAGGAAGAGAGATGCAGATGCACACTCCTAGCACTAAGAACAGTGATCATGCTGAGGCTTCTAATACTATGCTGGAGGAAGAGAGATGCAGATGCACACTCCTAGCACTAAGAACACTGATCATGCTGAGGCTTCTAATACTATGCTGGGGGAAGAGAGATGCAAATGCACACTCTTAGCACTAAGAACACTGATCATGCTGAGGCTTCTAATACTATGCTGGGGGAAGAGAGATTCCAACGCACACTCCTAGCACTAAGAACACTGATCATGCTGAGGCTTCTTATACTATGCTGGGGGAAGAGAGATGCAAACGCACACTACTAGCACTAAGAACACTGATCATGCTGAGGCTTCTAATAATATGCTGGAGGAAGAGAGATGCAGATGCACACTCCTAGCACTAAGAACACTGATCATGCTGAGGCTTCTTATACTATGCTGGAGGAAGAGAGATGCAGATGCACACTCCTAGCACTAAGAACACTGATCATGCTGAGGCTTCTAATACTATGCTGGAGGAAGAGAGATGCAGATGCACACTCCTAGCACTAAGAACACTGATCATGCTGAGGCTTCCAATACAATGCTGGGAGAAGAGAGATGCAGATGTACACTCCTAGCACTAAGAACACTGATCATGCTGAGGCTTCTAATACTATGCTGGGGGAAGAGAGATGCAGATGCACACTCCTAGCACTAAGAACACTGATCATGCTGAGGCTTCTAATACTATGCTGGAGGAAGAGAGATGCAGATGCACACTCCTAGCACTAAGATTACTGATCATGCTGAGGCTTCTAATACTATGCTGGAGGAAGAGAGATGCAGGTGCACACTCCTAGCACTAAGAACACTGATCATGCTGAGGCTTCTAATACTATGCTGGGGTAAGAGAGATGCAGATGCACACTCCTAGCACTAAGAACACTGATCATGCTGTGGCTTCTAATACTATGCTGGTGGAAGAGAGATGCAGATGCACACTCCTAGCACTAAGAACACTGATCATGCTGAGGCTTCTAATACTATGCTGGGGGAAGAGAGATGCAGATGCACATTACTAGCACTAAGACCACTGATCATGCTGAGGCTTCTAATACTATGCTGGAGGAAGAGAGATGCAGATGCACACTCCTAGCACTAAGAACACTGATCATGCCGAGGCTTCTAATACTATGCTGGAGGAAGAGAGATGCAGATGCACACTCCTAGCACTAAGAACACTGATCATGCCGAGGCTTCTAATACTATGATGGAGGAAGAGAGATGCAGATGCACACTCATAGCACTAAGAACACTGATCATGCTGAGGCTTCTAATACTATGCTGGGGGAAGAGAGATGCAAATGCACAATCTTAGCACTAAGAACACTGATCATGCTGAGGCTTCTAATACTATGCTGGGGGAAGAGAGATTCAGACGCACACTCCTAGCACTAAGAACACTGATCATGCTGAGGCTTCTTATACTATGCTGGGGGAAGAGAGATGCAGACGCACACTACTAGCACTAAGAACACTGATCATGCTGAGGCTTCTAATACTATGCTGGGGGAAGAGAGATTCAGACGCACACTCCTAGCACTAAGAACACTGATCATGCTGAGGCTTCTAATACTATGCTGGGGGAAGAGAGATGCAGATGCACACTCCTAGCACTAAGAACACTGATCATGCTGAGGCTTCTAATACTATGCTGGAGGAAGAGAGATGCAGATGCACACTCCTAGCACTAAGAACACTGATCATGCTGAGGCTTCTAATACTATGCTTGAGGAAGAGAGATGCAAATGCACACTCCTAGCACTAAGAACATTGATCATGCTGAGGCTTCTAATAATATGCTGGAGGAAGAGAGATGCAGATGCACACTCCTAGCACTAAGAACACTGATCATGCTGAGGCTTCTTATACTATGCTGGAGGAAGAGAGATGCAGATGCACACTCCTAGCACTAAGAACACTGATCATGCTGAGGCTTCTAATACTATGCTGGAGGAAGAGAGATGCAGATGCACACTACTAGCACTAAGAACACTGATCATGCTGAGGCTTCTAATACTATGCTGGAGGAAGAGAGATGCAGATGCACACTCCTAGCACTAAGAACATTGATCATGCTGAGGCTTCTAATACTATGCTGGAGGAAGAGAGCTGCAGATGCACACTCATAGCACTAAGAACACTGATCATGCCGAGGCTTCTAATACTATGCTGGAGGAAGAGAGATGCAGATGCACACTCCTAGCACTAAGAACACTGATCATGCTGAGACTTCTAATACTATGCTGGAGGAAGAGAGATGCAGATGCACACTCCTAGCACTAAGAACACTGATCATGCTGAGGCTTCTAATACTATGCTGGGGGAAGAGAGATGCAAATGCACACTCTTAGCACTAAGAACACTGATCATGCTGAGGCTTCTAATACTATGCTGGGGGAAGAGAGATTCAGACGCACACTCCTAGCACTAAGAACACTGGTCATGCTGAGGCTTCTTATACTATGCTGGGGGAAGAGAGATGCAGATGCACACTACTAGCACTAAGAACACTGATCATGCTGAGGCTTCTAATAATATGCTGGAGGAAGAGAGATGCAGATGCACACTCCTAGCACTAAGAACACTGATCATGCTGAGGCTTCTTATACTATGCTGGAGGAAGAGAGATGCAGATGCACACTCCTAGCACTAAGAACACTGATCATGCTGAGGCTTCCAATACAATGCTGGGGGAAGAGAGATGCAGATGTACACTTCTAGCACTAAGAACACTGATCATGCTGAGGCTTCTAATACTATGCTGGGGGAAGAGAGATGCAGATGCACACTCCTAGCACTAAGAACACTGATCATGCTGAGGCTTCTAATACTATGCTGGGGGAAGAGAGATGCAAATGCACACTCTTAGCACTAAGAACACTGATCATGCTGAGGCTTCTAATACTATGCTGGGGGAAGAGAGATTCAGACGCACACTCCTAGCACTAAGAACACTGATCATGCTGAGGCTTCTTATACTATGCTGGGGGAAGAGAGATGCAGACGCACACTACTAGCACTAAGAACACTGATCATGCTGAGGCTTCTAATACTATGCTGGAGGAAGAGAGATGCAGACGCACACTCCTAGCACTAAGAACATTGATCATGCTGAGGCTTCTAATACTATGCTGGAGGAAGAGAGATGCAGATGCAGACTACTAGCACTAAGAACACTGATCATGCTGAGGCTTCTAATACTATGCTGGGGGAAGAGAGATTCAGACACACACCCCTAGCACTAAGAACACTGATCATGCTGAGGCTTCTTATACTATGCTGGGGAAGAGAGATGCAGATGCACACTCCTAGCACTAAGAACACTGATCATGCTGAGGCTTCTAATACTATGCTGGAGGAAGAGAGATGCAGATGCACACTCCTAGCACTAAGAACACTGATCATGCTGAGGCTTCTAATACTATGCTGGAGGAAGAGAGATGCAGATGCACACTACTAGCACTAAGAACACTGATCATGCTGAGGCTTCTAATACTATGCTGGAGGAAGAGAGATGCAGACGCACACTCCTAGCACTAAGAACACTGATCATGCTGAGGCTTCTAATACTATGCTGGGGGAAGAGAGATTCAGACGCACACTCCTAGCACTAATAACACTGATCATGCTGAGGCTTCTTATACTATGCTGGGGGAAGAGAGATGCAGACGCACACTACTAGCACTAAGAACACTGATCATGCTGAGGCTTCTAATACTATGCTGGAGGAAGATAGATGCAGATGCACACTCCTAGCACTAAGATCACTGATCATGCAGAGGCTTCTAATACTATGCTGGAGGAAGAGAGATGCAGATGCACACTCCTAGCACTAAGAACACTGATCATGCCGAGGCTTCTAATACTATGATGGAGGAAGAGAGATGCAGATGCACACTCCTAGCACTAAGAACACTGATCATGCTGAGGCTTCTAATACTATGCTGGGGGAAGAGAGATGCAAATGCACAATCTTAGCACTAAGAACACTGATCATGCTGAGGCTTCTAATACTATGCTGGGGGAAGAGATATTCAGACGCACACTCCTAGCACTAAGAACACTGATCATGCTGAGGCTTCTTATACTATGCTGGGGGAAGAGAGATGCAGACGCACACTACTAGCACTAAGAACACTGATCATGCTGAGGCTTCTAATACTATGCTGGGGGAAGAGAGATTCAGACGCACACTCCTAGCACTAAGAACACTGATCATGCTGAGGCTTCTAATACTATGCTGGGGGAAGAGAGATTCAGACGCACACTCCTAGCACTAAGAACACTGATCATGCTGAGGCTTCTAATACTATGCTGGAATAAGAGAGATGCAGATGCAGACTACTAGCACTAAGAACACTGATCATGCTGAGGCTTCTAATACTATGCTGGGGGAAGAGAGATTCAGACGCACACCCCTAGCACTAAGAACACTGATCATGCTGAGGTTTCTTATACTATGCTGGGGGAAGAGAGATGCAGATGCACACTCCTAGCACTAAGAACACTGATCATGCTGAGGCTTCTAATACTATGCTGGAGGAAGAGAGATGCAGATGCACACTCCTAGCACTAAGAACACTGATCATGCTGAGGCTTCTAATACTATGCTTGAGGAAGAGAGATGCAGATGCACACTCATAGCACTAAGAACACTGATCATGCCGAGGCTTCTAATACTATGCTGGAGGAAGAGAAATGCAGACGCACACTCCTAGCACTAAGAACATTGATCATGCTGAGGCTTCTAATACTATGCTGGAGGAAGATAGCTGCAGATGCACACTCCTAGCACTAAGAACACTGATCATGCTGAGGTTTCTAATACTATGCTTGAGGAAGAGAGATGCAAATGCACACTCCTAGCACTAAGAACACTGATCATGCCGAGGCTTCTAATACTATGCTGGAGGAAGAGAGATGCAGACGCACACTCCTAGCACTAAGAACATTGATCATGCTGAGGCTTCTAATACTATGCTGGAGGAAGATAGCTGCAGATGCACACTCCTAGCACTAAGAACACTGATCATGCTGAGGCTTCTAATACTATGCTGGAGGAAGAGAGATGCAGATGCACACTCCTAGCACTAAGAACACTGATCATGCTGAGGCTTCTAATACTATGCTGGAGGAAGATAGATGCAGATGCACACTCCTAGCACTAAGAACACTGATCATGCCGAGGCTTCTAATACTATGCTGGAGGAAGAGAGATGCAGATGCACACTCCTAGCACTAAGAACACTGATCATGCCGAGACTTCTAATACTATGATGGAGGAAGAGAGATGCAGATGCACACTCATAGCACTAAGAACACTGATCATGCTGAGGCTTCTAATACTATGCTGGGGGAAGAGAGATGCAAATGCACAATCTTAGCACTAAGAACACTGATCATGCTGAGGCTTCTAATACTATGCTGGGGGAAGAGAGATTCAGACGCACACTCCTAGCACTAAGAACACTGATCATGCTGAGGCTTCTTATACTATGCTGGGGGAAGAGAGATGCAGACGCACACTACTAGCACTAAGAACACTGATCATGCTGAGGCTTCTAATACTATGCTGGGGGAAGAGAGATTCAGACGCACACTCCTAGCACTAAGAACACTGATCATGCTGAGGCTTCTAATACTATGCTGGGGGAAGAGAGATGCAGATGCACACTCCTAGCACTAAGAACACTGATCATGCTGAGGCTTCTAATACTATGCTGGAGGAAGAGAGATGCAGATGCACACTCCTAGCACTAAGAACACTGATCATGCTGAGGCTTCTAATACTATGCTTGAGGAAGAGAGATGCAAATGCACACTCCTAGCACTAAGAACATTGATCATGCTGAGGCTTCTAATAATATGCTGGAGGAAGAGAGATGCAGATGCACACTCCTAGCACTAAGAACACTGATCATGCTGAGGCTTCTTATACTATGCTGGAGGAAGAGAGATGCAGATGCACACTCCTAGCACTAAGAACACTGATCATGCTGAGGCTTCTAATACTATGCTGGAGGAAGAGAGATGCAGATGCACACTACTAGCACTAAGAACACTGATCATGCTGAGGCTTCTAATACTATGCTGGAGGAAGAGAGATGCAGATGCACACTCCTAGCACTAAGAACATTGATCATGCTGAGGCTTCTAATACTATGCTGGAGGAAGAGAGCTGCAGATGCACACTCATAGCACTAAGAACACTGATCATGCCGAGGCTTCTAATACTATGCTGGAGGAAGAGAGATGCAGATGCACACTCCTAGCACTAAGAACACTGATCATGCTGAGACTTCTAATACTATGCTGGAGGAAGAGAGATGCAGATGCACACTCCTAGCACTAAGAACACTGATCATGCTGAGGCTTCTAATACTATGCTGGGGGAAGAGAGATGCAAATGCACACTCTTAGCACTAAGAACACTGATCATGCTGAGGCTTCTAATACTATGCTGGGGGAAGAGAGATTCAGACGCACACTCCTAGCACTAAGAACACTGGTCATGCTGAGGCTTCTTATACTATGCTGGGGGAAGAGAGATGCAGATGCACACTACTAGCACTAAGAACACTGATCATGCTGAGGCTTCTAATAATATGCTGGAGGAAGAGAGATGCAGATGCACACTCCTAGCACTAAGAACACTGATCATGCTGAGGCTTCTTATACTATGCTGGAGGAAGAGAGATGCAGATGCACACTCCTAGCACTAAGAACACTGATCATGCTGAGGCTTCCAATACAATGCTGGGGGAAGAGAGATGCAGATGTACACTTCTAGCACTAAGAACACTGATCATGCTGAGGCTTCTAATACTATGCTGGGGGAAGAGAGATGCAGATGCACACTCCTAGCACTAAGAACACTGATCATGCTGAGGCTTCTAATACTATGCTGGGGGAAGAGAGATGCAAATGCACACTCTTAGCACTAAGAACACTGATCATGCTGAGGCTTCTAATACTATGCTGGGGGAAGAGAGATTCAGACGCACACTCCTAGCACTAAGAACACTGATCATGCTGAGGCTTCTTATACTATGCTGGGGGAAGAGAGATGCAGACGCACACTACTAGCACTAAGAACACTGATCATGCTGAGGCTTCTAATACTATGCTGGAGGAAGAGAGATGCAGACGCACACTCCTAGCACTAAGAACATTGATCATGCTGAGGCTTCTAATACTATGCTGGAGGAAGAGAGATGCAGATGCAGACTACTAGCACTAAGAACACTGATCATGCTGAGGCTTCTAATACTATGCTGGGGGAAGAGAGATTCAGACACACACCCCTAGCACTAAGAACACTGATCATGCTGAGGCTTCTTATACTATGCTGGGGGAAGAGAGATGCAGATGCACACTCCTAGCACTAAGAACACTGATCATGCTGAGGCTTCTAATACTATGCTGGAGGAAGAGAGATGCAGATGCACACTCCTAGCACTAAGAACACTGATCATGCTGAGGCTTCTAATACTATGCTGGAGGAAGAGAGATGCAGATGCACACTACTAGCACTAAGAACACTGATCATGCTGAGGCTTCTAATACTATGCTGGAGGAAGAGAGATGCAGACGCACACTCCTAGCACTAAGAACACTGATCATGCTGAGGCTTCTAATACTATGCTGGGGGAAGAGAGATTCAGACGCACACTCCTAGCACTAATAACACTGATCATGCTGAGGCTTCTTATACTATGCTGGGGGAAGAGAGATGCAGACGCACACTACTAGCACTAAGAACACTGATCATGCTGAGGCTTCTAATACTATGCTGGAGGAAGATAGATGCAGATGCACACTCCTAGCACTAAGATCACTGATCATGCAGAGGCTTCTAATACTATGCTGGAAGAAGAGAGATGCAGATGCACACTCCTAGCACTAAGAACACTGATCATGCCGAGGCTTCTAATACTATGATGGAGGAAGAGAGATGCAGATGCACACTCCTAGCACTAAGAACACTGATCATGCTGAGGCTTCTAATACTATGCTGGGGGAAGAGAGATGCAAATGCACAATCTTAGCACTAAGAACACTGATCATGCTGAGGCTTCTAATACTATGCTGGGGGAAGAGATATTCAGACGCACACTCCTAGCACTAAGAACACTGATCATGCTGAGGCTTCTTATACTATGCTGGGGGAAGAGAGATGCAGACGCACACTACTAGCACTAAGAACACTGATCATGCTGAGGCTTCTAATACTATGCTGGGGGAAGAGAGATTCAGACGCACACTCCTAGCACTAAGAACACTGATCATGCTGAGGCTTCTAATACTATGCTGGGGGAAGAGAGATGCAGATGCACACTCCTAGCACTAAGAACACTGATCATGCTGAGGCTTCTAATACTATGCTGGAGGAAGAGAGATGCAGATGCACACTACTAGCACTAAGAACACTGATCATGCTGAGGCTTCTAATACTATGCTTGAGGAAGAGAGATGCAAATGCACACTCCTAGCACTAAGAACATTGATCATGCTGAGGCTTCTAATAATATGCTGGAGGAAGAGAGATGCAGATGCACACTCCTAGCACTAAGAACACTGATCATGCTGAGGCTTCTTATACTATGCTGGAGGAAGAGAGATGCAGATGCACACTCCTAGCACTAAGAACACTGATCATGCTGAGGCTTCTAATACTATGCTGGAGGAAGAGAGATGCAGATGCACACTACTAGCACTAAGAACACTGATCATGCTGAGGCTTCTAATACTATGCTGGAGGAAGAGAGATGCAGATGCACACTCCTAGCACTAAGAACATTGATCATGCTGAGGCTTCTAATACTATGCTGGAGGAAGAGAGAAGCAGATGCACACTCCTAGCACTAAGAACACTGATCATGCCGAGGCTTCTAATACTATGCTGGAGGAAGAGAGATGCAGATGCACACTCCTAGCACTAAGAACAGTGATCATGCTGAGGCTTCTAATACTATGCTGGAGGAAGAGAGATGCAGATGCACACTCCTAGCACTAAGAACACTGATCATGCTGAGGCTTCTAATACTATGCTGGGGGAAGAGAGATGCAAATGCACACTCTTAGCACTAAGAACACTGATCATGCTGAGGCTTCTAATACTATGCTGGGGGAAGAGAGATTCCAACGCACACTCCTAGCACTAAGAACACTGATCATGCTGAGGCTTCTTATACTATGCTGGGGGAAGAGAGATGCAAACGCACACTACTAGCACTAAGAACACTGATCATGCTGAGGCTTCTAATAATATGCTGGAGGAAGAGAGATGCAGATGCACACTCCTAGCACTAAGAACACTGATCATGCTGAGGCTTCTTATACTATGCTGGAGGAAGAGAGATGCAGATGCACACTCCTAGCACTAAGAACACTGATCATGCTGAGGCTTCTAATACTATGCTGGAGGAAGAGAGATGCAGATGCACACTCCTAGCACTAAGAACACTGATCATGCTGAGGCTTCCAATACAATGCTGGGAGAAGAGAGATGCAGATGTACACTCCTAGCACTAAGAACACTGATCATGCTGAGGCTTCTAATACTATGCTGGGGGAAGAGAGATGCAGATGCACACTCCTAGCACTAAGAACACTGATCATGCTGAGGCTTCTAATACTATGCTGGAGGAAGAGAGATGCAGATGCACACTCCTAGCACTAAGATTACTGATCATGCTGAGGCTTCTAATACTATGCTGGAGGAAGAGAGATGCAGGTGCACACTCCTAGCACTAAGAACACTGATCATGCTGAGGCTTCTAATACTATGCTGGGGTAAGAGAGATGCAGATGCACACTCCTAGCACTAAGAACACTGATCATGCTGTGGCTTCTAATACTATGCTGGTGGAAGAGAGATGCAGATGCACACTCCTAGCACTAAGAACACTGATCATGCTGAGGCTTCTAATACTATGCTGGGGGAAGAGAGATGCAGATGCACATTACTAGCACTAAGACCACTGATCATGCTGAGGCTTCTAATACTATGCTGGAGGAAGAGAGATGCAGATGCACACTCCTAGCACTAAGAACACTGATCATGCCGAGGCTTCTAATACTATGCTGGAGGAAGAGAGATGCAGATGCACACTCCTAGCACTAAGAACACTGATCATGCCGAGGCTTCTAATACTATGATGGAGGAAGAGAGATGCAGATGCACACTCATAGCACTAAGAACACTGATCATGCTGAGGCTTCTAATACTATGCTGGGGGAAGAGAGATGCAAATGCACAATCTTAGCACTAAGAACACTGATCATGCTGAGGCTTCTAATACTATGCTGGGGGAAGAGAGATTCAGACGCACACTCCTAGCACTAAGAACACTGATCATGCTGAGGCTTCTTATACTATGCTGGGGGAAGAGAGATGCAGACGCACACTACTAGCACTAAGAACACTGATCATGCTGAGGCTTCTAATACTATGCTGGGGGAAGAGAGATTCAGACGCACACTCCTAGCACTAAGAACACTGATCATGCTGAGGCTTCTAATACTATGCTGGGGGAAGAGAGATGCAGATGCACACTCCTAGCACTAAGAACACTGATCATGCTGAGGCTTCTAATACTATGCTGGAGGAAGAGAGATGCAGATGCACACTCCTAGCACTAAGAACACTGATCATGCTGAGGCTTCTAATACTATGCTTGAGGAAGAGAGATGCAAATGCACACTCCTAGCACTAAGAACATTGATCATGCTGAGGCTTCTAATAATATGCTGGAGGAAGAGAGATGCAGATGCACACTCCTAGCACTAAGAACACTGATCATGCTGAGGCTTCTTATACTATGCTGGAGGAAGAGAGATGCAGATGCACACTCCTAGCACTAAGAACACTGATCATGCTGAGGCTTCTAATACTATGCTGGAGGAAGAGAGATGCAGATGCACACTACTAGCACTAAGAACACTGATCATGCTGAGGCTTCTAATACTATGCTGGAGGAAGAGAGATGCAGATGCACACTCCTAGCACTAAGAACATTGATCATGCTGAGGCTTCTAATACTATGCTGGAGGAAGAGAGCTGCAGATGCACACTCATAGCACTAAGAACACTGATCATGCCGAGGCTTCTAATACTATGCTGGAGGAAGAGAGATGCAGATGCACACTCCTAGCACTAAGAACACTGATCATGCTGAGACTTCTAATACTATGCTGGAGGAAGAGAGATGCAGATGCACACTCCTAGCACTAAGAACACTGATCATGCTGAGGCTTCTAATACTATGCTGGGGGAAGAGAGATGCAAATGCACACTCTTAGCACTAAGAACACTGATCATGCTGAGGCTTCTAATACTATGCTGGGGGAAGAGAGATTCAGACGCACACTCCTAGCACTAAGAACACTGGTCATGCTGAGGCTTCTTATACTATGCTGGGGGAAGAGAGATGCAGATGCACACTACTAGCACTAAGAACACTGATCATGCTGAGGCTTCTAATAATATGCTGGAGGAAGAGAGATGCAGATGCACACTCCTAGCACTAAGAACACTGATCATGCTGAGGCTTCTTATACTATGCTGGAGGAAGAGAGATGCAGATGCACACTCCTAGCACTAAGAACACTGATCATGCTGAGGCTTCCAATACAATGCTGGGGGAAGAGAGATGCAGATGTACACTTCTAGCACTAAGAACACTGATCATGCTGAGGCTTCTAATACTATGCTGGGGGAAGAGAGATGCAGATGCACACTCCTAGCACTAAGAACACTGATCATGCTGAGGCTTCTAATACTATGCTGGGGGAAGAGAGATGCAAATGCACACTCTTAGCACTAAGAACACTGATCATGCTGAGGCTTCTAATACTATGCTGGGGGAAGAGAGATTCAGACGCACACTCCTAGCACTAAGAACACTGATCATGCTGAGGCTTCTTATACTATGCTGGGGGAAGAGAGATGCAGACGCACACTACTAGCACTAAGAACACTGATCATGCTGAGGCTTCTAATACTATGCTGGAGGAAGAGAGATGCAGACGCACACTCCTAGCACTAAGAACATTGATCATGCTGAGGCTTCTAATACTATGCTGGAGGAAGAGAGATGCAGATGCAGACTACTAGCACTAAGAACACTGATCATGCTGAGGCTTCTAATACTATGCTGGGGGAAGAGAGATTCAGACACACACCCCTAGCACTAAGAACACTGATCATGCTGAGGCTTCTTATACTATGCTGGGGGAAGAGAGATGCAGATGCACACTCCTAGCACTAAGAACACTGATCATGCTAAGGCTTCTAATACTATGCTGGAGGAAGAGAGATGCAGATGCACACTCCTAGCACTAAGAACACTGATCATGCTGAGGCTTCTAATACTATGCTGGAGGAAGAGAGATGCAGATGCACACTACTAGCACTAAGAACACTGATCATGCTGAGGCTTCTAATACTATGCTGGAGGAAGAGAGATGCAGACGCACACTCCTAGCACTAAGAACACTGATCATGCTGAGGCTTCTAATACTATGCTGGGGGAAGAGAGATTCAGACGCACACTCCTAGCACTAATAACACTGATCATGCTGAGGCTTCTTATACTATGCTGGGGGAAGAGAGATGCAGACGCACACTACTAGCACTAAGAACACTGATCATGCTGAGGCTTCTAATACTATGCTGGAGGAAGATAGATGCAGATGCACACTCCTAGCACTAAGATCACTGATCATGCAGAGGCTTCTAATACTATGCTGGAGGAAGAGAGATGCAGATGCACACTCCTAGCACTAAGAACACTGATCATGCCGAGGCTTCTAATACTATGATGGAGGAAGAGAGATGCAGATGCACACTCCTAGCACTAAGAACACTGATCATGCTGAGGCTTCTAATACTATGCTGGGGGAAGAGAGATGCAAATGCACAATCTTAGCACTAAGAACACTGATCATGCTGAGGCTTCTAATACTATGCTGGGGGAAGAGATATTCAGACGCACACTCCTAGCACTAAGAACACTGATCATGCTGAGGCTTCTTATACTATGCTGGGGGAAGAGAGATGCAGACGCACACTACTAGCACTAAGAACACTGATCATGCTGAGGCTTCTAATACTATGCTGGGGGAAGAGAGATTCAGACGCACACTCCTAGCACTAAGAACACTGATCATGCTGAGGCTTCTAATACTATGCTGGGGGAAGAGAGATGCAGATGCACACTCCTAGCACTAAGAACACTGATCATGCTGAGGCTTCTAATACTATGCTGGAGGAAGAGAGATGCAGATGCACACTACTAGCACTAAGAACACTGATCATGCTGAGGCTTCTAATACTATGCTTGAGGAAGAGAGATGCAAATGCACACTCCTAGCACTAAGAACATTGATCATGCTGAGGCTTCTAATAATATGCTGGAGGAAGAGAGATGCAGATGCACACTCCTAGCACTAAGAACACTGATCATGCTGAGGCTTCTTATACTATGCTGGAGGAAGAGAGATGCAGATGCACACTCCTAGCACTAAGAACACTGATCATGCTGAGGCTTCTAATACTATGCTGGAGGAAGAGAGATGCAGATGCACACTACTAGCACTAAGAACACTGATCATGCTGAGGCTTCTAATACTATGCTGGAGGAAGAGAGATGCAGATGCACACTCCTAGCACTAAGAACATTGATCATGCTGAGGCTTCTAATACTATGCTGGAGGAAGAGAGAAGCAGATGCACACTCCTAGCACTAAGAACACTGATCATGCCGAGGCTTCTAATACTATGCTGGAGGAAGAGAGATGCAGATGCACACTCCTAGCACTAAGAACAGTGATCATGCTGAGGCTTCTAATACTATGCTGGAGGAAGAGAGATGCAGATGCACACTCCTAGCACTAAGAACACTGATCATGCTGAGGCTTCTAATACTATGCTGGGGGAAGAGAGATGCAAATGCACACTCTTAGCACTAAGAACACTGATCATGCTGAGGCTTCTAATACTATGCTGGGGGAAGAGAGATTCCAACGCACACTCCTAGCACTAAGAACACTGATCATGCTGAGGCTTCTTATACTATGCTGGGGGAAGAGAGATGCAAACGCACACTACTAGCACTAAGAACACTGATCATGCTGAGGCTTCTAATAATATGCTGGAGGAAGAGAGATGCAGATGCACACTCCTAGCACTAAGAACACTGATCATGCTGAGGCTTCTTATACTATGCTGGAGGAAGAGAGATGCAGATGCACACTCCTAGCACTAAGAACACTGATCATGCTGAGGCTTCTAATACTATGCTGGAGGAAGAGAGATGCAGATGCACACTCCTAGCACTAAGAACACTGATCATGCTGAGGCTTCCAATACAATGCTGGGAGAAGAGAGATGCAGATGTACACTCCTAGCACTAAGAACACTGATCATGCTGAGGCTTCTAATACTATGCTGGGGGAAGAGAGATGCAGATGCACACTCCTAGCACTAAGAACACTGATCATGCTGAGGCTTCTAATACTATGCTGGAGGAAGAGAGATGCAGATGCACACTCCTAGCACTAAGATTACTGATCATGCTGAGGCTTCTAATACTATGCTGGAGGAAGAGAGATGCAGGTGCACACTCCTAGCACTAAGAACACTGATCATGCTGAGGCTTCTAATACTATGCTGGGGTAAGAGAGATGCAGATGCACACTCCTAGCACTAAGAACACTGATCATGCTGTGGCTTCTAATACTATGCTGGTGGAAGAGAGATGCAGATGCACACTCCTAGCACTAAGAACACTGATCATGCTGAGGCTTCTAATACTATGCTGGGGGAAGAGAGATGCAGATGCACATTACTAGCACTAAGACCACTGATCATGCTGAGGCTTCTAATACTATGCTGGAGGAAGAGAGATGCAGATGCACACTCCTAGCACTAAGAACACTGATCATGCTGAGGCTTCTAATACTATGCTGGAGGAAGAGAGATGCAGACGCACACTCCTAGCACTAAGAACATTGATCATGCTGAGGCTTCTAATACTATGCTGGAGGAAGAGAGATGCAGATGCACACTCCTAGCACTAAGAACACTGATCATGCTGAGGCTTCTAATACTATGCTGGAGGAAGAGAGATGCAGACGCACACTCCTAGCACTAAGAACATTGATCATGCTGAGGCTTCTAATACTATGCTGGAGGAAGAGAGCTGCAGATGCACACTCCTAGCACTAAGAACATTGATCATGCTGAGGCTTCTAATACTATGCTGGAGGAAGAGAGCTGCAGATGCACACTACTAGCACTAAGAACACTGATCATGCTGAGGCATCTAATACTATGCTGGGGGAAGAGAGATGCAGACGCACACTCCTAGCACTAAGAACACTGATCATGCTGAGGCTTCTAATACTATGCTGGGGGAAGAGAGATGCAGACGCACACTACTAGCACTAAGAACACTGATCATGCTGAGGCATCTAATACTATGCTGGGGGAAGAGAGATTCAGACGCACACTCCTAGCACTAAGAACACTGATCATACTGAGGCTTCTAATACTATGCTGGGGGAAGAGAGATGCAGACGCACACTCCTAGCACTAAGAACACTGATCATGCTGAGGCTTCTAATACTATGCTGGGGGAAGAGAGATGCAGATGCACACTACAAGCACTAAGAACACTGATCATGCTGAGGCTTCTAATACTATGCTGGAGGAAGAGAGATGCAGATGCACACACTTAGCACTAAGAACACTGATCATGCTGAGGCTTCTAATACTATGCTGGAGGAAGAGAGATGCAGATGTACACTCCTAGCACTAAGAACACTGATCATGCTGAGGCTTCTAATACTATGCTGGGGGAAGAGAGATTCAGACGCACACTCCTAGCACTAAGAACACTGATCATGCTGAGGCTTCTTATACTATGCTGGGGGAAGAGAGATTCAGATGCACACTCCTAGCACTAAGATTACTGATCATGCTGAAGCTTCTAATACTATGCTGGAGGAAGAGAGATGCAGATGCACACTCCTAGCACTAAGAACACTGATCATGCTGAGGCTTCTAATACTATGCTGGGGGAAGAGAGATGCAGATGCACACTCCTAGCACTAAGAACACTGATCATGCTGTGGCTTCTAATACTATGCTGGTGGAAGAGAGATGCAGATGCACACTCCTAGCACTAAGAACACTGATCATGCTGAGGCTTCTAATACTATGCTGGGGGAAGAGAGATGCAGATGCACATTACTAGCACTAAGACCACTGATCATGCTGAGGCTTCTAATACTATGCTGGAGGAAGAGAGATGCAGATGCACACTCCTAGCACTAAGAACACTGATCATGCTGAGGCTTCTAATACTATGCTGGAGGAAGAGAGATGCAGACGCACACTCCTAGCACTAAGAACATTGATCATGCTGAGGCTTCTAATACTATGCTGGAGGAAGAGAGATGCAGATGCACACTCCTAGCACTAAGAACACTGATCATGCTGAGGCTTCTAATACTATGCTGGAGGAAGAGAGATGCAGACGCACACTCCTAGCACTAAGAACATTGATCATGCTGAGGCTTCTAATACTATGCTGGAGGAAGAGAGATGCAGATGCACACTCCTAGCACTAAGAACACTGATCATGCTGAGGCTTCTAATACTATGCTGGAGGAAGAGAGATGCAGATGCACACTCCTAGCACTAAGAACATTGATCATGCTGAGGCTTCTAATACTATGCTGGAGGAAGAGAGCTGCAGATGCAGACTCCTAGCACTAAGAACACTGATCATGCTGAGGCTTCTAATACTATGCTGGAGGAAGAGAGATGCAGACGCACACTCCTAGCACTAAGAACATTGATCATGCTGAGGCTTCTAATACTATGCTGGGGGAAGAGAGATGCAGACGCACACTCCTAGCACTAAGAACACTGATCATGCTGAGGCTTCTAATACTGTGCTGGGGGAAGAGAGATGCAGACGCACACTACTAGCACTAAGAACACTGATCATGCTGAGGCTTCTAATACTATGCCGGAGGAAGAGAGATGCAGATGCACACTCCTAGCACTAAGAACACTGATCATGCTGAGGCTTTTAATACTGTGCTGGAGGAAGAGAGATGCAGATGCACACTCCTAGCACTAAGAACACTGATCATGCTGAGGCTTCTAATACTATGCTGGAGGAAGAGAGATGCAGATGCACACTCCTAGCACTAAGACCACTGATCATGCTGAGGCTTCTAATACTATGCTGGAGGAAGAGAGATGCAGATGCACACTCCTAGCACTAAGAACACTGATCATGCTGAGGCTTCTAATACTATGCTGGAGGAAGAGAGATGCAGACGCACACTCCTAGCACTAAGAACATTGATCATGCTGAGGCTTCTAATACTATGCTGGAGGAAGAGAGATGCAGATGCACACTCCTAGCACTAAGAACACTGATCATGCTGAGGCTTCTAATACTATGCTGGAGGAAGAGAGATGCAGACGCACACTCCTAGCACTAAGAACATTGATCATGCTGAGGCTTCTAATACTATGCTGGAGGAAGAGAGATGCAGATGCACACTCCTAGCACTAAGAACACTGATCATGCTGAGGCTTCTAATACTATGCTGGAGGAAGAGAGATGCAGATGCACACTCCTAGCACTAAGAACATTGATCATGCTGAGGCTTCTAATACTATGCTGGAGGAAGAGAGCTGCAGATGCAGACTCCTAGCACTAAGAACACTGATCATGCTGAGGCTTCTAATACTATGCTGGAGGAAGAGAGATGCAGACGCACACTCCTAGCACTAAGAACATTGATCATGCTGAGGCTTCTAATACTATGCTGGGGGAAGAGAGATGCAGACGCACACTCCTAGCACTAAGAACACTGATCATGCTGAGGCTTCTAATACTGTGCTGGGGGAAGAGAGATGCAGACGCACACTACTAGCACTAAGAACACTGATCATGCTGAGGCTTCTAATACTATGCCGGAGGAAGAGAGATGCAGATGCACACTCCTAGCACTAAGAACACTGATCATGCTGAGGCTTTTAATACTATGCTGGAGGAAGAGAGATGCAGATGCACACTCCTAGCACTAAGAACATTGATCATGCTGAGGCTTCTAATACTATGCTGGGGGAAGAGAGATTCAGACGCACACTCCTAGCACTAAGAACACTGATCATACTGAGGCTTCTAATACTATGCTGGGGGAAGAGAGATGCAGACGCACACTCCTAGCACTAAGAACACTGATCATGCTGAGGCTTCTAATACTATGCTGGGGGAAGAGAGATGCAGATGCACACTACTAGCACTAAGAACACTGATCATGCTGAGGCTTCTAATACTATGCTGGGGGAAGAGAGATTCAGACGCACACTCCTAGCACTAAGAACACTGATCATGCTGAGGCTTCTTATACTATGCTGGAGGAAGAGAGATGCAGACGCACACTCCTAGCACTAAGAACATTGATCATGCTGAGGCTTCTAATACTATGCTGGAGGAAGAGAGATGCAGATGCACACTCCTAGCACTAAGAACACTGATCATGCTGAGGCTTCTAATACTATGCTGGAGGAAGAGAAATGCAGATGCACACTCCTAGCACTAAGAACATTGATCATGCTGAGGCTTCTAATACTATGCTGGAGGAAGAGAGCTGCAGATGCAGACTCCTAGCACTAAGAACACTGATCATGCTGAGGCTTCTAATACTATGCTGGAGGAAGAGAGATGCAGACGCACACTCCTAGCACTAAGAACATTGATCATGCTGAGGCTTCTAATACTATGCTGGGGGAAGAGAGATGCAGACGCACAATCCTAGCACTAAGAACACTGATCATGCTGAGGCTTCTAATACTATGCTGGAGGAAGAGAGATGCAGATGCACACTCCTAGCACTAAGAACACTGATCATGCTGAGGCTTCTAATACTATGCTGGAGGAAGAGAGATGCAGACGCACACTCCTAGCACTAAGAACACTGATCATGCTGAGGCTTCTTATACTATGCTGGGGGAAGAGAGATGCAGATGCAGACTACTAGCACTAAGAACACTGATCATGCTGAGGCTTCTAATACTATGCTGGGGGAAGAGAGATTCAGACGCACACCCCTAGCACTAAGAACACTGATCATGCTGAGGCTTCTGACAATGCTAAATTCCTTGTCGTATAAACAACCCTTATGAAGCTAAGAACACTGTACGCTGTTTATTTAAGAAATACCGTAATGATACGCTATTTGCGTAACGATCGCTCAGCCGTAGGCGAGACGCTCAAGCGTCACGTTCGCTCACGGCCCAGTGATCACAGGACACGTTATTGGTTATGTCTAGGGGAAAGATTCGCTGTAACGTAGCATACGCTAGAGACCACGAGGAGGTCACCAGCGGTGCAGACGCTCACAACACTATACCTTGATATTAAACCTTATACCGATGAAATACACTGAATACCTTAATGTGAGTACAGGGTGTAAGTGCAACCTTGTGGAACCTGACTATCTACAAAGCTGCATGAGCGTCACCGACGCTCAAATGAACACTTATCACTATAGGAAATACACAGATACTGGTTTAGGTTTCCAAGGCCTATTAACTGTATTATGTCTAATATACTTGTAAAAGGGGATAACAGTACATATGATACACTACAATATAACAGAGACTTCCTAACCACAGAACTAAACAATAAATACAAAAAGACAATACTACACTGACCTAAATGCAATACGATACAATACTATAATACTATAAGGTATTTAAGAGAAAAAGAGGAGAGAGAGAGATAGAGAGAGAGAGAGAGAGAGATTGGCTCGCAGAAAGACAATGATTATGGAGAGAACTTACGCACAAAGGGTATGATCGCCAGCGCCTCGATATCCAGCTCCCGATTATCAGCAGATAACCGTTGATGAGAGAGTGAGAGCTGGATGTGGTCGGTCTGCCTATTTATGCCCCACACACAATGCAATCTCCTAGTCCCTACAATCCTACAGTTTATTGGACACAGGAATTCGGCCCTGTACTGTAACCAAAGGTCATAGGTTGATTCATACAGGTGGGCTGTGCTGATTTCCAACAGCTCAGGTGGGCGGGGAACTGGGTTTCCCGCCGCATACCTGAGTATGTGCAAATCATAGAAATGGACATAAACTTCTTATGTCCATAACTATTCGCACGAGCGATTAATACGCTCCAAACCAACACCGGAATACTGCTAATTAAATACTCTTCCGATGGGCACCAAACACTGCTGTATGACTCCTGTTAGACCCTTCGTGCAATACAAAGAGGGATTCCTCCGCTCAGGGACATTCTATCTAAACCAAACTTACAGAAACTATTGAGGGGAACATGATCTATAAACTACATTAATTGTGAACTTTTGTAACGAATGAGTCGCACGCTACGATCACATAAACTCTACCGTAAATGCGCATACTGCGCGTGCGAGTGCACGCTATTGCGGGTATGCGCTTCCACGGGAGAGCGTACGCATGCGCAGCACGGACCAGTGTGCGGTGCAAATATGGCAGTGTGCACTAAGACATTTTTCTGACTTTGACAGTCCACCCTTTGGCAGTCAATAATAACTGCCACAAAATATTTAAGGAGAAAAATGTAAGTCAGGGGTTAATTGATTTCCATGGTGGGGTAAGGAAGAAGAGAGGAGTAGGTGTGAAAAGGGTATGACCTAGTGAGAGAGTAGGAGCATGTGTGTATGAGTCCATGTTTGGAGGGTCATGTATCATCATGCCGTACGTGTGGTAAATCAAGCTTCGAGGTATTGCGAAGTATACATTTGAATTCCTTCTTATCCTGTGGTACAGGTCTGTGGATGGGCTGTCAAACTCTACCGAGCTCATTTCGGCTGTGGTTGTAACAAAATGGGGATGCACATTTTAGTTGATGATACATGAATGGGGGAGGTATGTGGTTGCTGATATCTGTGCCTGTATTCCCTATCGTCTATGTGTGTCGTTACCTGAGGGTTGTAGAGATGAAGATAAAGAACACTTACGAAAAATGCAATGATATTCTATGTCAGGTTAATGTACGTTCGTCGATTGGGGTCTTGATTGGTGTCGGTTGATTGGAGTCTTCTTCTTTGTGCTTTTGCTCATAAATCGTGAGTAAAGCAAACAACGTCCATGGATTTACAAAAAATGTTGGGCTAGCGTGATTTTAAAGTTCCTAGGGAAACTGGAGTACCCATGGCATTGTCCATCAAAATCTTGTATATCAGGTCGTCTGCTCTTCTTCTTTCCATCTTTCCGTTGTCGGCCCCTTGGCTCATCAAATCCTTCGTCTACGTGGGTCTTTGTACCTCGGAGGAAAACATAGAAATGGGTGAAAGACGGACCGTATACTCATTACATCATTACGTCATGGTTTCTAGCATTGGGTCATAAATCAAATCCAGGTTAATTACAGTTTCCTCACTCCTTAAGCTCATCACTTTCGTACTTTGCTTGCACCTCATCAAAGCCTGCCCGCATCTAAATATCAATCCAATAGATATAACGACACCCAAAATACATAGGAGAAACTTTCCAACATCCATTATGACTCCTTGAGCCCAGTCTCCTAAACCGGAGAACCAATTTCGCGGGTTTAACCATGACACCCAACCAGTCAGCTCATTACCTACAGCAGCAAGGGTGAGATTGTGTTTTCGACGAAATTCCCACTTTAATTGCAGAATATCGTCCATCTTTTGGTCTATGACCTCTACCGGATCCTCGGTGCTATTTGTGATGTACGTGCAACACTTTATGCCGTACTGTGTTGCCAATGTAACACAATATCCGCCTGTTACTGCTGTAAGGTAATTAAGAACCATCCTATGCTGAACTAGTTCTGTTTTATAAGCTTGGAGTTCCCTTCCAGTGTATCTAAACGTGTCATCATACATTTCAGTGATATTATCTAACAAATTGGCGAGTGCGGAAATGTATCTATAATTCATCACACCTCGAGCGGTGCGAGTGAAATCTAACGCTACCAGAACCTGAATCCCGGTGGATTCATGGATAAGATCAGAGGCCGGATGCTCTAACCTTTCTGACAGTTGTCTTTTAACAAGGTGCTCGTAGTGAGTGTGAGTATAAGGAGCTTGGGCACCACGGTGTATGTCCTTCATTTTGTCATGTGTAAAAGTCATCACTTCAGGCAATACTTTTCCAATATAACACAATCCTTCAGAGTTTGGGGCAAGCCACTTGTACGCCTTTCTCCCGCATATGAAATATGCATCATCGGGGAGAACATATGGGACGGAGAAGGACATGACCATGTTACAAACCTTCCAGGTGAAATCTCCTGACCCTAATTCTTCCATCTCCCTACTGCACGTATCGGTTTGTACGATATGTGCACAGTATCCTGGTGATACCTCTCCAACTTTAGTAATCCTATTTCCTAAGGTATATCGATACCGGAAAGATTTTCCTCTACTGGCTATGTGGCGTACGAGTTCTGTATCTGTAGGCATTCTATCTGCTCTGTGTGAAAAGGTCATGGTAAGGTTGCTCCATGACACTTCCCAATTTCCCGGTTTTCTGGGATTGGAGATGTTAAAACATAAGAGGGACCTATCCACATGGTATTGGTGGAGCTTTAAACTAGGAGGGCTGGAGATGTTAAACCTCCGGTCCACCGGTCTCCCACCACTTAGCTCAAGTACCTCCCCTAACGTTAAAGGAAATGGTACTAGCCCTGATTTGCTGTGACCCTGAGGTACTTGAGAGCATACCCAACAATCTGTTTGGTTCAACACGTTACCCACTAGAGAGTGATAGTCACTCAATGGATGCCGGTCCATATGGATATTAAAACTGGATTGGCATTACTTTGTTACAGAGCCTACAGATACAACTTTCTTTTTGAACTAACATTCCTTCACAGTTGTTTACAAATAACATGGTTGTTAGATCGTGCCCGGTACTCGCCTTTGCCTGGTGATTGGGTTGCTATTGGAAATTTACACCTCCGTCTCAGTCATCAGGACCTTTCTGGATCCTTTCTCGACCTCACTGGTACTCTCACCGAAACAGACTGCTCTGGTCAACATCATGGTTAACGGGAAAAATCCATATCACAGTCTCTTGGGGCAAGTCCATCTTACAGGAGGAGAAAAGAAGAAATTTGTAAATGGGGTATAAGAAAATCAGTTTGAGGGGGAGAGAACTCGTTACGATAATAAGTTCTCTCGTTTTGTTGTTCTTCTTGTTCTGCTGTCCTCTCAAAAGGTGCTGTCTCTCAGTCTTCAAAAACGATCATTCTGGTGATGCAATATTCCTTCCTAACCGGCGATCTTTCTGTAAGGAGAAAAAATCTGGCATTACCATTGGTCCAACTGAGGGATGACATACCATCTTTAAACCATGGAAACATGAGTGGGAAGAGAGAGACAACAAAAAAACAAAAGAGATAGAGAACAATTCATGTGCATATATACATTACATAACTCGACAATAACCACCAATGAGAAAAGAGAAACAAAACATTTTTAAACATTGTCAACATTAAGAAAACATTGTTAGCATTAGAAAAACATTGTCAGACTTATTAGGCTGTCGTATCTACGTGTCTAATGGTTTCCTTGAGCAGTCCCTCCCCACCAGCACTTGCATTATTCCACTGTCTGTATCTGGCCAGAATACATTGTGGTGGATAGGTCATGCTGGGGTTTGGTAGACTTCTGCAAGGACCAAGCGAATATGCAATGTTTGAATTCTTACCAATAATCGTCAGAGATGGGGATAGAGAGAGAAAGAAAAAAACATTTTTCACAAATACATTTGCAACGTTTAACCTGGTCATTCCTGTGTCTTCAGTGAATGACCTCCCAATTCATTAACCGTTACCTCAGGCTTGCCTCCATTCCTAACAATCACCTTTCCTGCCTATGTGATTCTTGATTATAATGGTGTGTGTTGTATTCATGCTCATTTTCATGTCTAGGGGGTCTAACTTTATGTGGGTTATTACAGTTACTGGCATAATGCCCTTCTCTTCTACAATGATAACAAATCCTGGGCTTCCTCCAAGTGTCAGTGAAATGGGGTCTTGGCTGATTTGATGCCTCCTCAAACGCTCGGATGCTCATCATCATCAATCGTTTTCCCTGTACCTACCTGATTCCTTGGATACCATGATTATGGTGTGGTCTTTCTCGTGATCTACAATCTCTTGCAATGTGTCCCTTTCTATGACAATGGTAACAGACTACCATATCTGGATTTCTCGCAGGGGTGTGGGGCTTTTGTTGGGGTGGTCTTGTGGTTTGGGCCTGTATTTTTGCTGCCATTAACTTATCTCTTTGTGACTCTCTGTATCTGGTGATATTCTGATCCTGATTGATGACGGCCTCTCTTAGTGCAGTCACCGAGATATCTCTCCAGTTTGGGTTGGTGGTCTGTACCCTTGTTTTTAATTCATCTTTTAAACCATTCATTAATACCTTAACCGCTATTCTTCTATGTTGTGCATTTGTCTTGATGTCCGTGATCCCAGTGTTGCCAGCCATTATTTGCAGTGCTCGATTGAAATAATTAGAAACATTTTCCCTTTCGTTTTGTCTTATGGAGAAAATTTCATTCCACTTGACAGCAGCTGGGAAATATATTCCTAACTGTCGGTTAATCTGCCTAATACATTCCTGATTGTGTTCCTCCGTACAAGGTACCTCTGTGTTTAATTTACAATCAGCAATGAACTTTTCAGGGTCAACCCTGGAGGGCAAACATGCCCTCAGCACTGTCCGCCACTCTTTGTTGGTGGGTTCTGTGGCGTTTCCTAGTTCTTTTATAAACCTTTGACATTTGGCTAGATTTTTCCTAGGATCAGGAAATTCAGACACAATTGATCTCAATTCGGTCCGGGACAAGAGACAGCGCATTGCACTGTCCTTGACGGGAATGATTCCCTGATCGTCAGTCTTCCCATTGGGGACTGAGATCACCCTGGCCAGATTGAGCTCAGTTCCATCATCTTGTGTTGGCCTTACAATATGGGGTACATCTGTTTGTGCGTGATATGAAACATTGTACGTACCTGTGGACACGACCTCACCTGACCCTCCGTTAGGGGGTTCGATTATTGCCTTTACCCATTTGGTCGTGTCCACCTGGATGGCTTCTGTGATGGTTGTTGGAAGAGGTGCTGACATCGTTCTGGGCTCACTGTCTTGTTTGTATTCCTGAGGGAGGTTTGACATGGGGTGCAACTGGCACAGGTTAATAGTTGTACATTCAACAGTATTACAATAATCATTGTTACATTTATTACACTTATTCTTATAATCTATATTACAGTTGCTAAGAGCATTTTTATTGTTCCACCCTTGTGCTTTTCTCTCCGCAATCAACTCCTCTCCTGCTGCCATATCTCTCCTCTCAAGATAAGAGTCAGAAAAGTCAATAGACTCTCTTTGTAATTCACTTTCCTGTTGCCATAACTGTAAATATTCATAATGTTTATTTTGTCTCTTCGTTAGTTCAACGAGACTTATCCTCCTCCTTAAATTTTGTAACACCTCTGGACTGAAGCTACCTATTCTTGGGAACTTGTCCCTGTCTTGTACAGTCATTCTCTCCCATTCATCACAAAAAACTTCAGCGTGATTTCCATATTTCTTACACATCACATATCGTGCCGACCCGATGGATCGGTTCTCTGAATCAACCTGAACCTGGGTTGATCGCCCCCTACCTGAACAAATGGCCCCCATAATCTGCAGGCGTTGCTTATTCCTCCTTGAATATCAAGGCTTTCAGCGCACCCTTACAAACAAACCAAGATGTCCTTGGGCAGGCCGGCGGTGGTGGTTTATCAAGTACCCCACTTACTTCTCGCCCACGTTGGCCTATGCCGCAATCACTGTAAACCAGAGCTGTGGTACCCAACCCAGGGCCCCTGTAAACCTTTACTTACTGGGGCGTGCTGGACCTACCAGTCCCCAGCAAGTATCGGTTGTTGGATAGTTCCTGAGTGACCAGCGAACTTCCCTTCCAAAAATAAAAAATTACACAAATCACGTCAGAATGTACAGATAGCGTTTGTGACCACTTTACTCTAATGGTATTAGGTCAGATTACTAACTACTGCACACAATAACGTGCGGTCCAATCGTTCAGTATACGAGCACTACTTGTCATGTACTGAAAGATCAATGGAATCGATGTTTCCGGCTGCGATTCCTTCAACCAGAGCTTGTATGGCCTATATGGGTTCTGCACCAACACCCCAGGCGTTGTGCCACTGGACTTTTATAGCGGACCTTTTTACCTTATGACCTCCTGGTCTTGTTACCTTATGACCTCCTGGTCTTGTTACCTTACCTTATGGTCCGCTATACTCTAATGCTCAAATATTATTTTAACCAGGGATGCCTCCCTAGCCACCGTATATGTCACTTACACGTATGTTCCTTAACGAGTACCCGACTTTCCTTTTGGTTCCACCTTAAAGTTATATAAACTTTTGTATACAAAACACACTCACTCAACACATGTACACTTTGTTTCTATATCTATTTCTGCGCAGAAATTGTCTTCAGGCCAAGAGTGTTACCAATTAGGAGCAGGATCTGTTAAACTAAATTTCAGATTTTCCAAAAATTGATTTGCGTTATTTACCGCGTCGCGTTATCTACCGCTGTGCGTTACTTATCGCTTTTGCGCTACTTATCGCTTTGCGCTAATTCAACTTTTCGTGACTTGGGCTACGTGGGCGTAACCAGACGCTACGTTGCGTAATGAACGCTGCGTGCGTCTGCCTTTTGGATTGCGTACGCTAGTCTTTGTTAGCGACACGTGTACGCAATGCAAAGGATCCACCGTAACACAATATATTTATTTATCAATGTAGATGATCCCTGATCATCTACCGCAATCCACACTGACTGCCTTGTTTTCCAGACAACCCGTGTGTTGTTCTATACTTTAACTATTACCTCTACTATTAAATAACAGCAAATCTCCTTTTAGCCCTTTCTATCAACTATAAAATTTGGCAAACAGGAATAGTGATATACGAAAAAATGAAATAGAAATGCAGATATATGCGTGCGTACGCAAGACAAAAGAAAAATAAACAGTTTTAAAAGACACAAGCGTTTTGTTCTTACTTCCGGTTACCGGATTCCTTCAGCACTCTTTACCTAAGCGAAGCAGACGCTTATCCCGTCAGCAACTGCGAGACAACCTCCCACCCTTTTGCTGGGGGATAACGTCTGCTGATCTACCTAGTGCAGATGTGAAAAGGACCGGACGAGCCCCCAATTGACAATGCTAAATTCCTTGTCGTATAAACAACCCTTATGAAGCTAAGAACACTGTACGCTGTTTATTTAAGAAATACCGTAATGATACGCTATTTGCGTAACGATCGCTCAGCCGTAGGCGAGACGCTCAAGCGTCACGTTCGCTCACGGCCCAGTGATCACAGGACACGTTATTGGTTATGTCTAGGGGAAAGATTCGCTGTAACGTAGCATACGCTAGAGACCACGAGGAGGTCACCAGCGGTGCAGACGCTCACAACACTATACCTTGATATTAAACCTTATACCGATGAAATACACTGAATACCTTAATGTGAGTACAGGGTGTAAGTGCAACCTTGTGGAACCTGACTATCTACAAAGCTGCATGAGCGTCACCGACGCTCAAATGAACACTTATCACTATAGGAAATACACAGATACTGGTTTAGGTTTCCAAGGCCTATTAACTGTATTATGTCTAATATACTTGTAAAAGGGGATAACAGTACATATGATACACTACAATATAACAGAGACTTCCTAACCACAGAACTAAACAATAAATACAAAAAGACAATACTACACTGACCTAAATGCAATACGATACAATACTATAATACTATAAGGTATTTAAGAGAAAAAGAGGAGAGAGAGAGATAGAGAGAGAGAGAGAGAGAGATTGGCTCGCAGAAAGACAATGATTATGGAGAGAACTTACGCACAAAGGGTATGATCGCCAGCGCCTCGATATCCAGCTCCCGATTATCAGCAGATAACCGTTGATGAGAGAGTGAGAGCTGGATGTGGTCGGTCTGCCTATTTATGCCCCACACACAATGCAATCTCCTAGTCCCTACAATCCTACAGTTTATTGGACACAGGAATTCGGCCCTGTACTGTAACCAAAGGTCATAGGTTGATTCATACAGGTGGGCTGTGCTGATTTCCAACAGCTCAGGTGGGCGGGGAACTGGGTTTCCCGCCGCATACCTGAGTATGTGCAAATCATAGAAATGGACATAAACTTCTTATGTCCATAACTATTCGCACGAGCGATTAATACGCTCCAAACCAACACCGGAATACTGCTAATTAAATACTCTTCCGATGGGCACCAAACACTGCTGTATGACTCCTGTTAGACCCTTCGTGCAATACAAAGAGGGATTCCTCCGCTCAGGGACATTCTATCTAAACCAAACTTACAGAAACTATTGAGGGGAACATGATCTATAAACTACATTAATTGTGAACTTTTGTAACGAATGAGTCGCACGCTACGATCACATAAACTCTACCGTAAATGCGCATACTGCGCGTGCGAGTGCACGCTATTGCGGGTATGCGCTTCCACGGGAGAGCGTACGCATGCGCAGCACGGACCAGTGTGCGGTGCAAATATGGCAGTGTGCACTAAGACATTTTTCTGACTTTGACACTTCTTATACTATGCTGGGGGAAGAGAGATGCAGATGCACACTCCTAGCACTA
The DNA here is from genome assembly GCF_028390025.1 of Pseudophryne corroboree. NCBI lineage: Eukaryota > Metazoa > Chordata > Amphibia > Anura > Myobatrachidae > Pseudophryne > Pseudophryne corroboree. The sequence goes on from NC_086447.1 coordinate 14,626,884, forward strand.
AGAACACTGATCATGCTGAGGCTTCTAATACTATGCTGGAGGAAGAGAGATGCAGATGCACACTCCTAGCACTAAGAACACTGATCATGCTGAGGCTTCTAATACTATGCTGGAGGAAGAGAGATGCAGATGCAGACTACTAGCACTAAGAACACTGATCATGCTGAGGCTTCTAATACTATGCTGGGGGAAGAGAGATTCAGACGCACACCCCTAGCACTAAGAACACTGATCATGCTGAGGCTTCTTATACTATGCTGGGGGAAGAGAGATGCAGATGCACACTCCTAGCACTAAGAACACTGATCATGCTGAGGCTTCTAATACTATGCTGGAGGAAGAGAGATGCAGATGCAGACTACTAGCACTAAGAACACTGATCATGCTGAGGCTTCTAATACTATGCTGGGGGAAGAGAGATTCAGACGCACACCCCTAGCACTAAGAACACTGATCATGCTGAGGTTTCTTATACTATGCTGGGGGAAGAGAGATGCAGATGCACACTCCTAGCACTAAGAACACTGATCATGCTGAGGCTTCTAATACTACAGATGTAGCCACCTTTATCTTGACTGTTTCTCCGCCGAGACGGGCGTTTAGCCACGCTAAGGCGATAGCTGAGTTTAATCACAGGCAGGCGCGTTGAGACGATCTAGATACTCATCATGCATTACACATCTCCACCACTGTGTGGCTAATGCTCCACTAATCCAGTACTTTCGATCGTACAGTATAGCGGCGGATTGATCTACAGCTCTGGCAATACTGTAGGCGTAACGGGAGGCGGTGGAAAAAGTATGGAGTACAGTACTGTATGTGTATGGAGACGCAACTACAGTAATTGTGTAAAAGGAAGAATGTACAGTACAATGTATAAACACTGTGCTTTTAAAATATATGAGCGTCTGAGTTCGCTAATGCATAATGGGAATGGAGGACTAGCAGAAGGCGGAGGAAAACACCGTGCTTTACAAATGCGAGCGTCCGAGTCCTCTAAGGCATAAACCAACAGCAATGGGGCGGGGGCCGGGCGCTGTTTGCAGTACTTTCACACATGAAATTAGAAATCTCTCTTGAGGCATCGTGGGCTAGGGGTGAAGGCTCCCACCTCCCTCACTGGGGGTCCAGGGTTCGAGACATGATGTGCTTTCTTTCTTTTTTTTTTTTTTTTCTGTAATAATGCACTGTATTATTTTATTTACATTGTAAGACAGTCAATGGAAGGATGCACACAGGTTTCACATAAATCAAAGTACATCTGCAGGAGCGATTCTTTACGCTAAATGCACCCAAACAGCGTGAATGAAATGAGTGTATTCTGACGCTACCAACTAAGCAAAACAGTACTGTAGATCTTCAGCGTTTGTGCATTGCACAGGACCTGAATTTCCTCCCTGTGCAGGCCCCCAGGGGGGAAGGGCGATGGGGGTAGGGGGGAGACGATGGAAAATACTGTGCCTTTGAAATGCAATTACAGTACATGAGCGTCCGAGTACACTACGGCATACTGTAAACCAACACCAATGGGAAGGAAGTGCCAACCTTATTTTTAATGTGTTCCCGTGACATTCACTTTAACATTTTTTTTTTTCTCTCCAATACAGTACATCCAATGGAAGGATGCACACAGGTTTCACATAAATCAAAGTACATCTGCAGGAGCGATTCTTTACGCTAAATGCAACCTACAGTACGGTACTGTAAGTGAGCAAAATAGTACTACAGTGGGCGTTTGTGTATTGCACATGACCTGCATTCCCTCCCTGTCTACTGCATGATCTGTGCAGGCTCCCATGGGGGAAGGGCAACAGGCTAGCAGGAGGGGGAGGAAAACACCGTGCTTTACAAATGCGAGCGTCCGAGTCCTCTAAGGCATAAACCAACAGCAATGGGGCGAGGGCCGGGCGCTGTTTGCAGTACTTTCACACATGAAATTAGAAATCTCTCATGAGGCATCGTGGGCTAGGGCTGAAGGCTCCCACCTCCCTCACTGGGGGTCCAGGGTTCGAGACATGATGTGCTTTCTTTCTTTTTTTTTTTTTTTTCTGTAATAATGCACTGTATTATTTTATTTACATTGTAAGACAGTCAATGGAAGGATGCACACAGGTTTCACATAAATCAAAGTACATCTGCAGGAGCGATTCTTTACGCTAAATGCACCCAAACAGCGTGAATGAAATGAGTGTATTCTGACGCTACCAACTAAGCAAAACAGTACTGTAGATCTTCAGCGTTTGTGCATTGCACAGGACCTGAATTTCCTCCCTGTGCAGGCCCCCTGGGGGGAAGGGCGATGGGGGTAGGGGGGAGACGATGGAAAATACTGTGCCTTTGAAATGCAATTACAGTACATGAGCGTCCGAGTACACTACGGCATACTGTAAACCAACACCAATGGGAAGGAAGTGCCAACCTTATTTTTAATGTGTTCCCGTGACATTCACTTTAACATTTTTTTTTTTCTCTCCAATACAGTACATCCAATGGAAGGATGCACACAGGTTTCACATAAATCAAAGTACATCTGCAGGAGCGATTCTTTACGCTAAATGCAACCTACAGTACGGTACTGTAAGTGAGCAAAATAGTACTACAGTGGGCGTTTGTGTATTGCACATGACCTGCATTCCCTCCCTGTCTACTGCATGATCTGTGCAGGCTCCCATGGGGGAAGGGCAACAGGCTAGCAGGAGGCGGAGGAAAACACCGTGCTTTACAAATGCGAGCGTCCGAGTCCTCTAAGGCATAAACCAACAGCAATGGGGCGAGGGCCGGGCGCTGTTTGCAATACTTTCACACATGAAATTTGAAATCTCTCATGAGGCATCGTGGGCTAGGGGTGAAGGCTCCCACCTCCCTCACTGGGGGTCCAGGGTTCGAGACATGATGTGCTTTCTTTCTTTTTTTTTTTTTTTTCTGTAATAATGCACTGTATTATTTTATTTACATTGTAAGACAGTCAATGGAAGGATGCACACAGGTTTCACATAAATCAAAGTACATCTGCAGGAGCGATTCTTTACGCTAAATGCACCCAAACAGCGTGAATGAAATGAGTGTATTCTGACGGACTGTGCATCTTCGGTATTTGTGTATAGCATAAGACCTGTGAAGGCTCCCAGGAGGGAAGGGCGTAGGGCAAGACAGTGGAAAATACTGTGGTCAAAGAAAGGGCATATTTAAAACTAAGGGAAACTGTCACAAAGTACAGTAACTACAGTACTGTACGTTGAATGCCTGGAACGCACGACGTCTGAGACGCACGACGTCTGAGACGCACGACGTCTGGATCGCTCATTGAGCATAAGCATGGCTGCTGTACGTGACCGTCCCTATGCTCTGGGTGAGCTGCGTCTCCTCGTTCGCTGGCGGGACAGAACTCTCGCCAGCAACGAGGAGAAAGTTAGAGCATATAGGAGGGCAAGTAGGGCTATCCTCCAGACCTACAACCGGAGGAGAACGGTGAGGTCTCTCCAGAGGAGATGGAGCGACCTCGTGAGGAGGACCCCACGACGCCTGCAGGCCATAAGGGATTGTAAGTACAGTACATTACTGTAGATTACTGTACTTTAAGTTACTATAGTTACAGGTACAGTACATTATAGCAGGGGCTGCTGTAGCAGCAGGTATCCGGTCTATACAGCACTGTACAGTATTTGTGGTAAACAAATGGTTAAACAAGGACCAAACATTAACCCGGGTCAAAAGGTCAATTTGTTTTTTTGCGTCGACCTAGATGGTGCGGCTTTTGAAATTGGTTGACACCAGTTACTGTAGGTTGACATGGTCGTTAAGTTGACATGGAAAAAGATCGACATGCGTTTTACAAAAACAATTGTTATTTTTTTAAACTTGTGTATATACAGTAGTTCTTTACAATCCAGGTGGTCTACGATTGTGCAGTGTACAGTATCATGCAGTGTACAGTGGCCCTCATTCCGAGTTGTTCGCTCGTTCTTTTTCATCGCATCGCAGTGAAAATCCGCTTAGTACGCATGCGCAAAGTTCGCACTGCGACTGCGCCAAGTAACTTTACTATGAAGAAAGTATTTTTACTCACGGCTTTTTCTTCGCTCCGGCGATCGTAATGTGATTGACAGGAAATGGGTGTTACTGGGCGGAAACACGGCGTTTCAGGGGCGTGTGGCTGAAAACGCTACCGTTTCCGGAAAAAACGCAGGAGTGGCCGGGGAAACGGTGGGAGTGCCTGGGCGAACGCTGGGTGTGTTTGTGACGTCAACCAGGAACGACAAGCACTGAACTGATCGCACAGGCAGAGTAAGTCTGGAGCTACTCTGAAACTGCTAAGTAGTTAGTAATCGCAATATTGCGAATACATCGGTCGCAATTTTAAGAAGCTAAGATTCACTCCCAGTAGGCGGCGGCTTAGCGTGTGTAACTCTGCTAAATTCGCCTTGCGACCGATCAACTCGGAATGAGGGCCAGTATATGCAATGTATCACAGTGTATCGTGCTGCGTAATTGCAGCGTGTCATGCAGTGTACATTCAGTATATGGTATTGTGCAGTGAGTGTAATACATAGTGAATCACATCGTGCAGCAGAGCCGGCCTTAGGCATAGGCAAACTACAGTAGGCAAATGCCTAGGGCATTTGCTATGCTTAGGGGCACCAGCAGCTTCTGCTGATTAAAATGATATGCGGCATGCCTATATTTTGCGTGACTGCGGCTGTATCTGTACCTGGCTAGGGCCAGCACTGTCGTGCAGTGTACTGTATACACATGTGGTAATTGCAGTTTTTTGTGTAGTGTACATTGTATCATATTTTGCAGGGAAATGTGCAGTTTGTCATATCACGCAGTGCATACACTATGCAGTCGTGCAGTGCATTGTGTGGTTTAATTGCAGTGTGTCGTGCAGTGTGCCGAAATTTGTGTTTCAGATAGTACAGTGTTCTAAGGGATGTTACTTTGGCAGAAATTATTCTAAGGGATGTTACAGTGGCCTAATGTGTTCTGACGTGCATTACTCTTGCATAATGTGTTATAAGGTTCATGACTGTGGCAGATCTCTACTTTCTGACGTAATGTGGATATACTACTGCACTACTGTGACGTACAGTACAGTAACGTGAATAAGGTGCTCTACTGTGTGACACAACGTGAATCAAGGACAGTACTGTGACGTGAATAAGGTGCTCTACTGTGTGACACAACGTGAATCAAGGACAGTACTGTGACGTGAATACGGTGCTCTACTGTGTGACACAACGTGAATCAAGGACAGTACTGTGACGTGAATAAGGTGCTCTACTGTGTGACACAACGTGAATCAAGGACAGTACTGTGACGTGAATAAACTGCACTACTGTGACATGACGTGAATAAGATGAATTCAGGTGAGTGCTGCATCATCTGTCATGGAATCAATTTATACTGTAATGAACAGTACTGAGATGGTTAAGGGTGGGAGGGCTGCATGCTGATGTGTGTCATAATGTTCATAAGGGCAATGCTTATGTGTGTTACAATGTCTATAAAGGTAGTGTTCTGTCTAATACCCTGGACCTACTGTACTGTAGCGATACTGTAAGTGTACTGTATGTCACATTTAGAAATGTGCCCCTTAAGTTTTGAAGACAGTACAGTACACTATGCCCTCCTGAGTGATTAGGTGCAGGGTACTAGAATGAACAATTCCATTTATTGTGATGTCATAAAGATGCTGTCAATGTTGAATTTCATTGGCTGTACAGTATGCTGCCATTATACTGTATATATATTTTTACAGGGCTGGTAGCACGACGTCACAGGAGGCGGGACAGGCGCCGCCAAGCTGGTAAGTATTGTCAAATACAGTAGTGTACAGTACATAGTGATTTCTATAGTCCCAACCCCCTGTCCTGACCATCACAGATAACTCGCTGCAATCCGTTAATGTTAAGAATGTCTGTTTACAAAACTAAATGTAAATATTAAACACAAAGTATAAATAACATTGTAGATAGCTGAATACCCGTGCTTCGCTACGGGATGAGGATGGTCAATTCCAGTGATAGTTGTTTGTTAATTTACGTTTGTTGGCGATCTAGTATATAGTACTGTATACTTTAAGCATACTGTATCTTGCTTCTCTGATGCAGATTGTTTATTGGCCGGACCCCTTTTTGGTCCTGGATACTGTACAGTACATGTTTCAAATTGACAGCTTCACTTACAGTACTGTTATTTTTTTTCCCACAGTACCACCACCACCACCACCACCACCACCACCACCACCACCACCTGCTGCGCTGCCAGGTATTGTGTAACGAGAATTCTGGTGCTACTGTCATCGTTGTTACACTACTGTACATGTGTCCTGGATACTGTACAGTACATGTTTCAAATTGACAGCTTCACTTACAGTACTGTTATTTTTTTTCCCACAGTACCAACAACACCACCACCACCACCACCTGCTGCGCTGCCAGGTATTGTGTAACGAGAATTCTGGTGTGACTGTCATCGTTACACTACTGTACATGTGTCCTGGATACTGTACAGTACATGTTTCCAATTGACAGCTTCACTTACAGTACTGTTATTTTTTTTCCCACAGTACCAACACCACCACCACCACCACCACCACCACCACCTGCTGCGCTGCCAGGTATTGTGTAACGAGAATTCTGGTGCTACTGTCATCGTTGTTACACTACTGTACATGTGTCCTGGATACTGTACAGTACATGTTTCAAATTGACAGCTTCACTTACAGTACTGTTATTTTTTTTCCCACAGTACCAACAACACCACCACCACCACCACCTGCTGCGCTGCCAGGTATTGTGTAACGAGAATTCTGGTGTGACTGTCATCGTTACACTACTGTACATGTGTCCTGGATACTGTACAGTACATGTTTCCAATTGACAGCTTCACTTACAGTACTGTTATTTTTTTTCCCACAGTACCAACAACACCACCACCACCACCACCACCACCTGCTGCGCTGCCAGGTATTGTGTAACGAGAATTCTGGTGTGACTGTCATCGTTACACTACTGTACATGTGTCCTGGATACTGTACAGTACATGTTTCCAATTGACAGCTTCACTTACAGTACTGTTATTTTTTTTCCCACAGTACCAACACCACCACCACCACCACCACCACCACCACCTGCTGCGCTGCCAGGTATTGTGTAACGAGAATTCTGGTGCTACTGTCATCGTTGTTACACTACTGTACATGTGTCCTGGATACTGTACAGTACATGTTTCAAATTGACAGCTTCACTTACAGTACTGTTATTTTTTTTCCCACAGTACCAACAACACCACCACCACCACCACCTGCTGCGCTGCCAGGTATTGTGTAACGAGAATTCTGGTGTGACTGTCATCGTTACACTACTGTACATGTGTCCTGGATACTGTACAGTACATGTTTCCAATTGACAGCTTCACTTACAGTACTGTTATTTTTTTTCCCACAGTACCAACAACACCACCACCACCACCACCACCACCTGCTGCGCTGCCAGGTATTGTGTAACGAGAATTCTGGTGTGACTGTCATCGTTGTTACACTACTGTACATGTGTCCTGGATACTGTATAGTACATGTTACAAATTGACAGCTTCACTTACAGCACTGTTGTTTTTTCTCACAGTACCACCACCACCACCACCACCACCAACACCGTCTGACCAGCAGAGCTCTGGAAGTGGTAATCATTATTTTTGTTACAGACACACTAGTTTCCTACAGTATTACTGTAATTTTTTTATTTTACAATACTTGTTATCTTGTACACACAGACCGCCTCGTTATTGATACCGAGGAGGAGGAAATGGGGGAGCCTTCAGGCCAGCCTGGTAAGAATTGTAATCTACTGTACAGTACTCTACATTCTACATTCATTGATTTATTAACAGTACCAATGGCTTGGGTTTGCGTGACCAGTGGTCAGGATTCCAGCAGTCAAGTGACCGACAGCGGTATCCTGATTGCAGAAATCCCATTGACTTTTCTTTTTGTTTTTTTTATATTCAACACAGATGTCACTTACGTGGACTCTGAGTCGTCGGAGGAGCCGCCACAGTATAGTAAGTACAGTAGGATTTTCTCAAGCCCATTCTTAAAAGTATTGACCAAGTCCACTTTTATTACTTTTCAGGCAGGGAATTCCAAACATGTACTGTACAGTATTTCCCTCACTGTGAAGACCCCTTTTCGCCTCTGTGTGCGAAATCGCCTCTCCTCCAACACGAGTTAAATACAGGCACAGTACAGTACTGTATGTCCCCTACCACTGGACAGTCATTCTGCTCCTACTGTATTATGAATATATCTCTGCCTCCTGTAGCACTGTACTACTGTGCAATTTTGTAGTAACTGTACTCTACTGTATTTTGTTTATAATATTTTTTTATTTTCCACTCAGTAATTATTGACAGTGATGAGGAAGGGGAGAAAAAGCCCTCTCCCCAACTTGGTAAGTAAACTAAAGTATTGTACTGTACTGTACATTGTGTTAAACCAATGGGTTGGGTTTGCATGACCAGCAGGGTGATCCTGATGCATCCTGATTGCAGCAATCCCAACAGGGTGAGGTACGGTATCCTAACCCTCCTCCACTACCCCCTGATTCTGGCCTCGACATTCTCGTCTCTGTGTGCGAAATCTACTCTCCTCCTCCAATTCCTGACTGAATTTTTGCTTTACTGTATTCAACACAGAATACAAAAGTATATTTCATGGAATTTTTGCTTTCACAGGCCCTACACTGTCACAGGCGGTGGCGGAGGACTCTATGTCCATCACCTCACTGCACCCATTAAGTAAGTCCAGTCCGGTACATCTTGCCTCTGTAGAGCCAGTTTGAGCAAGGAGAGATTGATTGCTTCTTTTTTTGGTGGGGGCCCAAACCAACCAGTCATTTCAGCCACAGTCGTGTGGCAGACCCTGTTTATATAACATAAGGGTGGTTGGGAGGGCCCAATCACAATTCCATCTTGCACCTCTTTTTTTATTTATTTATCTTTGCATCATGTGATGTTTGGGGAAAATTGTTATAAGTGACATCCTGTCTGCCACTGCACTGCCACTCCTAAATGGGCCAGGTGTTTGTGCCGGCCACTTGGGTCGCTTAGCTTAGTCATCCAGTGACCTCGGTGAAAATTTTAGGACTACAAATAATATTGTGAGGTGTTCAGAATAGACTGGAAATGAGTGGAAATTATGGTCATTGAGGTTAATAACACTATACAGTAGGATCAAAAATACCCCCAAATTCTACGATTTAAGCTGTTTTTGAGAGGTTTTTGAAAAAAAGCACCAGGATCCAAAACAAGTCCGAATCCAAAAGCAAACACAATAGGACACGAGGATGTGCACGGAGACTGGAGGGGGGCGAGGTTCAGGGGGAATTTTAAGAAAAATTACTTCACAGAAAGTGCAGTGGACAAGTGGAATAGCCTCCCATCAGAGGTGATAGAGCCTAAAACAGTAGAGCTACAGTATTTAAACATGCATGGAAGAGACATACATAAGGATATCCTTACAAAGAAATAAGGATCAAATAAGGTTTGATGTAAAAAAAAGGTTAAAAAAAAGAGGCAGATTAGATGGGCAAAGTGGTTCTTACAGTATTTGTCATCAAATTCTATGTTTCTGTATGCAGACCCTCCAACATGACCCGCCGCACTGCTCTGTTTCTAGACTTCCCTCTTAATTTATGATTTCCATCACCTGTGTTGAACTAGTTATATGATAAGAAAGCTGTTTCTTCACAGGTGATGGCAATAATAAATTAAGAGGGAAGTCCAGAACCAGAGCATTTTGTACCTAGTGGGGCGGGTCATGTTGGAGGGTATGTGTATTTCCTGGAATGAACCTTTTTTTTTTCACATTAATGTTTTTTTTCACAGGCCCTACACTGGAACAGGCCATGGAGGAGGAGGAGGATGATGATGATGATGATGCTGCTGCATTTAGTGGTAAGAATTATTACTGACATTGATCTGATGCCATCAGAGTAGCACTTTTCATCAGATTTTTCTGGCAAATGCGTAGAAATCGGATGAAAATTGTTTTTGTTTGAACTGGTGATATTGCCCATACAGTAGCAACCGATCACATCCCACATTAACATTTACAGTATCTAGTTACACTTACAGACGATAATACAGTACAGTAGGTAATATTTGATTGGTTGCTACTGTATGGACAACATCCTGTTCTAAAAAAAACACCCATCTTACTCAATTTCTCTCTCTCTCTCTCTCTCTCTCTCTCTCTCTCTCTCTCACCCCTTGTCACTGTCTCTCCATTCATCTCTCTAGATACTGTCAGTGATGAATTTCCCATTAGGCACGAGAGGCACGTACTGTACCTAGTGGCGGCATCTGTTTGGGGGCCTCAGTTGGATGCTTACAGTATGCTAATACTGTCATCCCAAAAATTACCACTACAGTAACTGCTAAATATTTTAAGTGTACTGTACAATATGCACATACAGTACTGTACAGTATACATAATTCAAAAGAAAAAAGAGTTGCTACCTTATTCTAGTCATAATCACCGGCATACGGGTCACTCACAAATTTTCTGATGGTCTCAGTGGGGTCCCTTGGAATCACCATGCCTGTCACAAGCATACCTTTTTTTACCCACCTGACACTGGGCCTGGACACTAGTGTACTATTACTATACTTTTTACTGTATACTGTATCTTATAATATTCTTCTCTTTTACCCACAGACGACGAGCCAGAATACATTTTTGGTAAATATACTGTACAGTAGCAATAGTTGGTACTGTAATTACAGTATTTTTTTTCTCCAACATTATTTTAAGTCAAACTGATATGACTAACTGTATTTTATCTTTTTACAGTCCGTCGCCAACCAGTGGAGGAGACACCTGGTAATAAAATATAAATACATAATGCACTGTACTGTATTCTAACTTACTGTAACATGTATAACACTGAGCTGATCATCTTCACACCCTCTGACATAACCTTACAGTACATACTGTACTTTCTCTCTTTTTTCACCCTCTTCACTCCACAAATGCATGCTGCCTTTCCTGACTACTGATATAATAGTGTGCAGAGCGTAGCGAGGCACCGTGCCCACCGCATGTCGAGCGAAGCAAGCATAACGAGAATAAGAGACACTATTGCATGATATGTTGTGAATAAAGTTGCAGTACTGTGTGGCGTCATTTCAGATTGGGGAATTACTGTGTGTCCATGCCCCTTCCCAGCAAGAACATGCACCGTTTTGGGATGCACACCGAATGTGCACACTGTTGCTATTTTAAACATACAGTACTGTAGGTTGGAGGAGCACCAAAATGAGGACTGCTATGGTTGAGGGGTGATGGTGCTGGGAAAGGGGTACAGGATCAGAGGCGGAAATAGCGTCTGTGCAAGGGGGCAGCATCCAAAAACTTGACTAGGGAATCATAATATTTATGGCTGGCTCTGAGTACAGTCCACTATTATTGATAGTACTCCCTACAACACCACCTACAGTACTGTAACCCTCTTTTTTCTGAAGCGGTCATGAAATGTCATGACTGCTAATACATACAGTAAATGTCTACAGTATTTGTACTGTGGTGTTTTATTCCTTTGACAATTTGTTTATGACCTATTGAAGCTAAACTCTTGTACAGTACTTTATATTTTGAATACCAGCAATACAGTATAATACTGTACCTACAGTATACAGTAATAATTGTATAGTATTTGAATGTGACTAAATGTTTTTTTTTCTCCAATATAGTGCCAATGATTTATGGGGGCCCCAGACAGGGGCAAGATAGGTGGGCTGGCCCAGAAGCGGGCAGGCAGCAGCCCACTTATACAAGAGGTAAACTAAAGCAATGTTTAAATTACCTCGACAGCATACAGTAGTGTTTGATTTACTGTACTGACAATACAGTACTGTACATTGTAAATAACAAGATTGTCTAATATAGAGTAAAGTACTGTATTGCCATTACTACACTGTAAAGTATTCAGTATTTGTTTTGTAATACTGTCCTTTTTTTCCCACAGAACAGTTGCAGCGTGCCGTTCTGCTCCTGCGGGTGGTGGTCCACCTCTTAGTGGACCACTTTTTTAATTTGTTGTTAAGATCATTTTAAATTTTTTTTTTTTTTTAATAAATGTTTGTTATTGTACTCCATTGTATAGTATCTTTTTCTACTGTATAAGATAGGCATACTGTACACCATACAATTATCTGGCAGATAATCTGCAAGATCTGGCTGTTTGTAATGAAATTCTCTCGTAATTTAGCTGTGGTGTACCTCCTGAGTGTGCTGGCGTGCTTTCTGTCCAGTTTGGGGTGATTTGGAGCAAGTTTGGTCGGCCATCTGGCCGACATGTGCTGTCGACTGTTTGGCAAACATGTGTTTTCCCTCCGGCCATTTTGTCAGGTTGCTAAGCGATCCAGCTCGGTATACCGTAATGTGCATAGACCTCGCTTATCCCAATGTAATTGAGCTAGGGGATTGTGACGCTCCTTCAGCATTGCCCCCTGAACTGTGAAATGTATGCCATATTGTATCTCACTACATATCCGAGCGCTGCCACGTGCTGGGAGTTCACGGTCGGCGGCCATGTTGTCAGGTTGCTAAGCGATCCAGCTCGGTATACCGTAATGTGCATAGACCTCGCTTATCCCAATGTAATTGAGCTAGGGGATTGTGACGCTCCTTCAGCATTGCCCCCTGAACTGTGAAATGTATGCCATATTGTATCTCACTACATATCCGAGCGCTGCCACGTGCTGGGAGTTCACGGTCGGCGGCCATGTTGTCAGGTTGCTAAGCGATCCAGCTCGGTATACCGTAATGTGCATAGACCTCGCTTATCCCAATGTAATTGAGCTAGGGGATTGTGACGCTCCTTCAGCATTGCCCCCTGAACTGTGAAATGTATGCCATACTGTATCTCACTACATATACGAGCGCTGCCACGTGCTGGGGGTTCACGGTCGGTGGCCATTTTTAGTGTGCATAGAACTCGCTTATCCACATAGGCCCCTGTGTTTTTAACTACTATATTGAGATGCACATTTCTAGGCCTACAGTATTTAATATACAGTAAGCAGCATTGTTGTTAGGCAATAATTGAAGAATTTACATACAGTACTGACATGTACTGTATGTAATGCTTGTACATCATGTCAGTCGACCCTTATGCTGTACACTACTGTAAGTCTCACAGGGCCCATGCACTTCCAAGGAGGGTTATTTACTGTACTGTATCTGTTTCATACAGGAAACTAATTGCAGTCCATAACACTGAAGTTGTATTTTCAGTACTGTACAGTATACAATACTTAAATTTGAACATCAGGTACTGGATAGTAAACATGTACAGTATTAACTTCTATCATAAAACTCTTATGCATTTTCAGATGTGTAAATTTTAGACTACAGTATTCACAAATGTTTTCTCTCCATACAGGAATTATAGTTGGACAACATGCCAGTAACTATCAACAAAACGATGAGCAAGATAATCGCCAACATGAAAAAAGAAAATAAAACCATCAAAGAGATCCATGCATGGCTCAAGGAAAGTGGCATTATAGTCACTTTAGAAACGGTGCGCTATCATGCATTCGAGAGAACAACGCCCAGATTTGTATTTCCTACAAAATGCACATGGTACGTACTGTACACTACTGTAATGTTTAAATGACTTGCTTTATACCATAAACATTTTTTTTGAAATAAAATAAAAACTTCATCAATTGTAACTGTGATTGTGCTGTTCATGAATTCATATTTTTCATACTGTATTGTACTGTAGGAGAGTGCAACAAATTGTGGAGGAACTAACTCGTGAGGATGATGAGCGTACTGCTCTGCAAATAAAACGAATTCTCCATTCCAAGTATGACCTGGACATATCGGCCACCAGCATCAGAAGGATGCGACGGAAAATGGGATGGACCTTTGGCGCAACAAGGTAAAATACTGAAAGCAGTATAAACCATACAGTAAATGCACTGTTAATAATCCCTTGATACGTGATATAATAATGCCATAAATCATTATACAGAGTGTGTACTTTATACTATATACAGTATGTGTGTGTGTATATACTGTATATATTCTATCCCAAAAGAGATACCTACTGTATAGGCACTCAGAGACAGCAATGAAGCATTGCCGGCTTATTGTGATGATTACATACTGTATACTGTGTGTGTGTGTTTGTGTGTATGTACAGTATGTATATATATATATATTACTCTGTATGTAACTTAATGTACTGTATGTACAGTTTAATGTATACAGTAGGTATATAATACAGTATACTGCACATACAGTCTACTGTATATACAGTAATCTGTAAATCTGTAATTTCATAACTGTATCTGATTTCATTATTTTTGGCTCTTCACAGGATATCTCCAATGATAAGAGATGTGAATAAAGAAAAGAGAGTGGAACAGGCACGGCGATGGATTGAGAGTGGTGAAACATTTGATGATGTCATTTTCACAGATGAATCGTCTGTTGCCCTTGAGCGGTTCTCCAGAATGTCATTCAGGAAACGTAACCATATCTCTTTAAAACCACGCCCAAAGCATCCATTGAAAGTCCATGTATGGGGAGGCATATCACGATTAGGAGCTGGTCCCCTATTATTTTTCGAAGGTACAGTACTATACTTTATTCTGTGCCTGTGTTCTGTAAAAATACATGTTGTACTGTAGAGTACGTGTAACTGCACAATAAAAGGAGTTGCTTATTAATGAACAACATTTTTTGATTTCTGTAGGAATCATGGATAAGAAATATTTCCAAGAAACAATAGTAGAGAAATGTATGGTGCCATTTGTGAATAAATATTACCCAACTCACCATAGGATATTCCAAGACAATGATCCTAAACACTCCGCCTCAGCCAAATTTATGGAAGAGAAAGGTATGAATTGGGAACGCACACCACCAGAGTGAGTATTCTTTCAACAGTGTACAAGTAAAATTTTGGATAGCACTCTAGTACTGTAAAAAAAAAATTTGTTTAATAAACAGTACAATATTGTATGTTTAATTTTCTCTATTTACTGTAATGTAATTAATTTTTTCTATACGCTTTTTTTTTATTTTTATATAGATCACCAGACATGAACCCAATCGAATTAGTGTGGGCTCAATTGAAGAGGTACGTTAGGAGTGTTGCAAAGCCAACAACAAAACAACAACTGGTGGATGGGATAAAGAAATTTTGGCTAGAAGTACTCACACCTGAACATTGTAATAATTATATAAATCACCTGTATAAAGTATTACCTGTTGTAGTTGAAAGAAATGGTCAAGCCACAAATATGTAGTTCTGTATTTTCTGTTTAAAATTTTAAATTGGTGCATTATTAAAAAAAATGATAAAATTGCCTTTGTCTGATTATTGCATAAACTAATGTAGAATATTATACAGTAGTAATGTTATTGATGTGTACTGTATGAACAGTTATTTTCAGTTTTATAAGTCCTGAATAAGAGTACTGTACATTTTGATCAGTGCAGTACATGGAATCGGATGTTGTAATACTTTATTTTTACATTAATATTGATGTTTTTCCAATAAATATTCAATTTTACAGTATGGTACGGTACAGTACATGAGGGTACCTGTACAGTATGATACGTCATTATGGGGGAGAAATACTGTATCCACTAAATGTACAGTAAAATGTTTTTTTCTTATTACAAACACACAAATGCATCTCAGATGGAAATATGCTATACACAGCAGACAGCTTATGGTGACAGAACTTCCCTACTGTATCCCCACCCATAGTCGTGGTATATTTTAGATTGCCTAATGAGACACTCCTGCAGCATTGCCAATGATTCATGTAAAACCTGTGTGCAAACAGTATCTGTATTGAATGCAAAGTACAGTAAGAGTACAGTATACAGTATTATCAGAGCCAAACCTGACCAACATGATGCCCTAGGCTAGATTTTGGCTGATGCCCTCTTGCACAGATGCTACGTAGTTCCGCCTCTAACCCTGCACCCCTTTCCCAGCACCATCACCCATTTTGGCGCTCCTACCCCCTATAATCTAAATAAGAACAATGTGCACATTTAGTGCCAGCCCAAAACAGTGTACAGTATGTTCTTGCTGGGAAGGGGCATGGTAACACAATAATACCCGAAGATGAAATGACACAACACAGTACTGCAACTTTATTCACATTATATCATGCAGTGGTGTCTCTTATTCTCATGACATCATATCATAGTACCACATTACTCCTAACAGTAATGCCCCTTATTCACATTACACCCCACCACATTCATCTTTATTTACATTAGACCACAGGTTCTCAAACTCAGTCCTCAGGACCCCACACAGTGCAGGTTTTGCAGGTCTCACAGAATCACAAGTGAAAAAATTAGCTCCACCTACTGTATGGACCTTCTAAAATGTGTCAGTTAGTAATGAATACATCTGTGCACTTGCTGGTTTACCTGCAAAACATGCACTGTGTGGGGTCCTGAGGACCAAGTTTGAGAACCACTGCATTAGACCATGCAGTAGTGCCCTTTCCTTATGTTACACCAGAAAATATTGTAGTACACCTTATACACATACAGTACAGTAATGCCACACATTAGTAATGCATTTCATATTTAAATTTTCTGATTTAATTTCATAGAGCCGCAGTCACTCACAGAATATAGGCATGTACTGTAGCATCTCATTTTATTCTGCAGAAGCTGATTATTCCCGTTTGGCTAGTTTGCCGCCTCTGTACAGTATATCACAATAGAAAAAAGTTATAGTGTCAGTGAAAAAAGCACCTCATGACAGATACTGTACACAAGCTCATGTCTAAATACTGTATACTGTAAGCAGTGACATTAAGGGGTACAGTACTGTATATGCAATTGCAGTCGAATTCCGGAAGGAATACGGAAAAAATGGACACGGGATCCCCCATCTTTTTAGAACCAGCACCGGGCTCTGCGCCTGGTCCTGGTGCAAAAAATAAGGGGGACAAAAAAAGCGTAGGGGTTCCCCATATTTTTTGAATCAGCACTGGGCTCCACTAGCTGGACAGATAATGCACAGCCGGGGGAGACTTTTATACCGGTCCCTGCGGCCATGGAATTAAATACCCAACTAGTCACACCTGGCCGGAGTACCCTGGAGGAGTGGGGGCCACTTAAATCAAGGGGACCCCCCTCCAGCCACTCGATTATCTCTATCACCCCTGTGTATTGTAGCTAGGGGATTGTGACGCTCCTTCAGCATTGCCCCGTAGCCTGCAAAATCTGTGCTGTTATTTGCTCCATAGCTGAGTGCCTCCTAGGAGCTACTGTAGGAGTCACAGGCGGTAGCCATTTCAATTGAGTCTGCCCTGCTATAGAATTGTACAGGTATGTGTACATTACCGTACGGTGCATAGAACCTTTACAGTAGAAACTCTCCTGCAGCTTTGGCCTGCTTTACTGTATGTACTGTAAAACTTGTGTTTTGTCAGTTTGCTATGCGACCGAGCCCGGTGTAACGTACAGTACTGTAATGTGCATAGACCTCGCTTACAGTATCTCTGTGTATTTTGGCTAGGGGATTGTGACGCTCCTTCAGCATCGCCCCGTAGCCTGCACAGCTTATGCCATTTCTCATTCCATACCCAACTGCTGCATGCCACGAGGTGGGGGTTCAGGAGGTGGGGGTTCATGGGTAGTGGTCGTTTTGACAGTGTGCTATGCGATTGAGTCCGGTGTACCGTAATACTGTATGCAATCCTACAGTGGCTTATCCCTCCCCTGTGTATTTTGGCTAGGGGATTGTGACGCTCCTTCAGCATTGCCCCATAACCTGCACAAGGGTTCAGGGGCGGCGGCCATTTTGCCAGTGTGCTACAGTATGTCATCGAGTCCGGTGTACCATAATATGCATACTGTGTATTTTAGCTAGGGGATTGTGACGCTCCTTCAGCATTGCCCCATAGTCTGTACAATCTGGACTATTACTTGCTCCGTAGCCTAGGGCCTCTGTGGGGCAAGGAGTCATAGGTGGTAGCCATTTCTATTCAGTCTGCCCAGCTACAGAATTGTATGTGTACTGTGTACGGAGCATAGTACCTTAACCTGCATAGAACCTGCACATTATGGTACACCGGACTCGATCGCATAGAACCGCTCATGCAGCTACTGTATGCCCTGGTTTACAGTATGTGAATAAAAAAAATAATAAAGTGTCTGAAAAAAACTACAGTAACATGCATTCGTACTTAAGGAATCGAACCCTGGACTCTGAGTATAGGAAGCGAAACACTTCACCACTTCGCCGCAGACAAATGTATAAATCCGTTGGTTTTGATTATGCTGTAATGGCTACGGGATTAGGACGATAACATACTGTAGAAAATTCCTAATCTTGAGAGGCAATAGTGAACTTGTAACACACATCCATTTGCGACAGTGTACACTACTGGTTTTACAGTACTGTGTTTTGTCTGCGGGACTTGGACGCTCACATACAGTATTCATAAAGTATTGTAGATGGATCATATACTGTATGCTGTACTACTGTATTTGCGTCGGTGTCGTACTGTATATACAGTACAGTATTAAATAATGCAGCGTAATGAGTACAGTATTTGCTGTATGCAGCGTAATGAGACGCCTTAGTAAAGTAGTCCTTATTATGTATGTCAGTATTGTATTTTACGGGAGACCACACGCATGCGCAGTGGTGATTGTAAAAAGCGACATCTGGTGGCTGATCGCAGGTATTACACGTAAAGGTAACGCCAAACATCAAATGTCTGTCTCCGTGCGATTAGATAGCCTCTCTGTGGCTAGGCGCGCCTCGCTACGCCACAGTACGCTGCGTATGGTCGAACGGGACAACCGCCGCGGCCACTCAAGATAAAGGTGGCTACATCTGTATGCTGGAGGAAGAGAGATGCAGATGCACACTCCTAGCACTAAGAACACTGATCATGCTGAGGCTTCTAATACTATGCTTGAGGAAGAGAGATGCAAATGCACACTCCTAGCACTAAGAACACTGATCATGCCGAGGCTTCTAATACTATGCTGGAGGAAGAGAGATGCAGACGCACACTCCTAGCACTAAGAACATTGATCATGCTGAGGCTTCTAATACTATGATGGAGGAAGATAGCTGCAGATGCACACTCCTAGCACTAAGAACACTGATCATGCTGAGGCTTCTAATACTATGCTTGAGGAAGAGAGATGCAAATGCACACTCCTAGCACTAAGAACACTGATCATGCCGAGGCTTCTAATATTATGCTGAAGGAAGAGAGATGCAGACGCACACTCCTAGCACTAAGAACATTGATCATGCTGAGGCTTCTAATACTATGCTGGAGGAAGATAGCTGCAGATGCACACTCCTAGCACTAAGAACACTGATCATGCTGAGGCATCTAATACTATGCTGGAGGAAGAGAGATGCAGATGCACACTCCTAGCACTAAGAACACTGATCATGCTGAGGCTTCTAATACTATGCTGGAGGAAGATAGATGCAGATGCACACTCCTAGCACTAAGAACACTGATCATGCCGAGGCTTCTAATACTATGCTGGAGGAAGAGAGATGCAGATGCACACTCCTAGCACTAAGAACACTGATCATGCCGAGGCTTCTAATACTATGATGGAGGAAGAGAGATGCAGATGCACACTCATAGCACTAAGAACACTGATCATGCTGAGGCTTCTAATACTATGCTGGGGGAAGAGAGATGCAAATGCACAATCTTAGCACTAAGAACACTGATCATGCTGAGGCTTCTAATACTATGCTGGGGGAAGAGAGATTCAGACGCACACTCCTAGCACTAAGAACACTGATCATGCTGAGGCTTCTTATACTATGCTGGGGGAAGAGAGATGCAGACGCACACTACTAGCACTAAGAACACTGATCATGCTGAGGCTTCTAATACTATGCTGGGGGAAGAGAGATTCAGACGCACACTCCTAGCACTAAGAACACTGATCATGCTGAGGCTTCTAATACTATGCTGGGGGAAGAGAGATGCAGATGCACACTCCTAGCACTAAGAACACTGATCATGCTGAGGCTTCTAATACTATGCTGGAGGAAGAGAGATGCAGATGCACACTCCTAGCACTAAGAACACTGATCATGCTGAGGCTTCTAATACTATGCTTGAGGAAGAGAGATGCAAATGCACACTCCTAGCACTAAGA
Organism: Pseudophryne corroboree; assembly: GCF_028390025.1. Taxonomy (NCBI): domain Eukaryota; kingdom Metazoa; phylum Chordata; class Amphibia; order Anura; family Myobatrachidae; genus Pseudophryne; species Pseudophryne corroboree. The sequence continues at coordinate 14,647,093 of NC_086447.1, forward strand.
ACATTGATCATGCTGAGGCTTCTAATAATATGCTGGAGGAAGAGAGATGCAGATGCACACTCCTAGCACTAAGAACACTGATAATGCTGAGGCTTCTTATACTATGCTGGAGGAAGAGAGATGCAGACGCACACTCCTAGCACTAAGAACATTGATCATGCTGAGGCTTCTAATACTATGCTGGAGGAAGAGAGATGCAGATGCACACTCCTAGCACTAAGAACACTGATCATGCTGAGGCTTCTAATACTATGCTGGAGGAAGAGAGATGCAGATGCACACTCCTAGCACTAAGAACATTGATCATGCTGAGGCTTCTAATACTATGCTGGAGGAAGAGAGCTGCAGATGCAGACTCCTAGCACTAAGAACACTGATCATGCTGAGGCTTCTAATACTATGCTGGAGGAAGAGAGATGCAGACGCACACTCCTAGCACTAAGAACATTGATCATGCTGAGGCTTCTAATACTATGCTGGGGGAAGAGAGATGCAGACGCACAATCCTAGCACTAAGAACACTGATCATGCTGAGGCTTCTAATACTATGCTGGAGGAAGAGAGATGCAGATGCACACTCCTAGCACTAAGAACACTGATCATGCTGAGGCTTCTAATACTATGCTGGAGGAAGAGAGATGCAGACGCACACTCCTAGCACTAAGAACACTGATCATGCTGAGGCTTCTAATACTATGCTGGAGGAAGAGAGATGCAGATGCAGACTACTAGCACTAAGAACACTGATCATGCTGAGGCTTCTAATACTATGCTGGGGGAAGAGAGATTCAGACGCACACCCCTAGCACTAAGAACACTGATCATGCTGAGGCTTCTTATACTATGCTGGGGGAAGAGAGATGCAGATGCACACTCCTAGCACTAAGAACACTGATCATGCTGAGGCTTCTAATACTATGCTGGAGGAAGAGAGATGCAGATGCAGACTACTAGCACTAAGAACACTGATCATGCTGAGGCTTCTAATACTATGCTGGGGGAAGAGAGATTCAGACGCACACCCCTAGCACTAAGAACACTGATCATGCTGAGGTTTCTCATACTATGCTGGGGGAAGAGAGATGCAGATGCACACTCCTAGCACTAAGAACACTGATCATGCTGAGGCTTCTAATACTATGCTGGAGGAAGAGAGATGCAGATGCACACTCCTAGCACTAAGAACACTGATCATGCTGAGGCTTCTAATACTATGCTTGAGGAAGAGAGATGCAAATGCACACTCCTAGCACTAAGAACACTGATCATGCCGAGGCTTCTAATACTATGCTGGAGGAAGAGAGATGCAGACGCACACTCCTAGCACTAAGAACATTGATCATGCTGAGGCTTCTAATACTATGCTGGAGGAAGATAGCTGCAGATGCACACTCCTAGCACTAAGAACACTGATCATGCTGAGGCTTCTAATACTATGCTTGAGGAAGAGAGATGCAAATGCACACTCCTAGCACTAAGAACACTGATCATGCCAAGGCTTCTAATACTATGCTGGAGGAAGAGAGATGCAGACGCACACTCCTAGCACTAAGAACATTGATCATGCTGAGGCTTCTAATACTATGCTGGAGGAAGATAGCTGCAGATGCACACTCCTAGCACTAAGAACACTGATCATGCTGAGGCTTCTAATACTATGCTGGGGGAAGAGAGATTCAGACGCACACTCCTAGCACTAAGAACACTGATCATGCTGAGGCTTCTTATACTATGCTGGGGGAAGAGAGATGCAGACGCACACTACTAGCACTAAGAACACTGATCATGCTGAGGCTTCTAATACTATGCTGGAGGAAGATAGATGCAGATGCACACTCCTAGCACTAAGAACACTGATCATGCCGAGGCTTCTAATACTATGCTGGAGGAAGAGAGATGCAGATGCACACTCCTAGCACTAAGAACACTGATCATGCCGAGGCTTCTAATACTATGATGGAGGAAGAGAGATGCAGATGCACACTCATAGCACTAAGAACACTGATCATGCTGAGGCTTCTAATACTATGCTGGGGGAAGAGAGATGCAAATGCACAATCTTAGCACTAAGAACACTGATCATGCTGAGGCTTCTAATACTATGCTGGGGGAAGAGAGATTCAGACGCACACTCCTAGCACTAAGAACACTGATCATGCTGAGGCTTCTTATACTATGCTGGGGGAAGAGAGATGCAGACGCACACTACTAGCACTAAGAACACTGATCATGCTGAGGCTTCTAATACTATGCTGGGGGAAGAGAGATTCAGACGCACACTCCTAGCACTAAGAACACTGATCATGCTGAGGCTTCTAATACTATGCTGGGGGAAGAGAGATGCAGATGCACACTCCTAGCACTAAGAACACTGATCATGCTGAGGCTTCTAATACTATGCTGGAGGAAGAGAGATGCAGATGCACACTCCTAGCACTAAGAACACTGATCATGCTGAGGCTTCTAATACTATGCTTGAGGAAGAGAGATGCAAATGCACACTCCTAGCACTAAGAACATTGATCATGCTGAGGCTTCTAATAATATGCTGGAGGAAGAGAGATGCAGATGCACACTCCTAGCACTAAGAACACTGATCATGCTGAGGCTTCTTATACTATGCTGGAGGAAGAGAGATGCAGACGCACACTCCTAGCACTAAGAACACTGATCATGCTGAGGCTTCTTATACTATGCTGGAGGAAGAGAGATGCAGACGCACACTCCTAGCACTAAGAACATTGATCATGCTGAGGCTTCTAATACTATGCTGGAGGAAGAGAGATGCAGATGCACACTCCTAGCACTAAGAACACTGATCATGCTGAGGCTTCTAATACTATGCTGGAGGAAGAGAGATGCAGATGCACACTCCTAGCACTAAGAACATTGATCATGCTGAGGCTTCTAATACTATGCTGGAGGAAGAGAGCTGCAGATGCAGACTCCTAGCACTAAGAACACTGATCATGCTGAGGCTTCTAATACTATGCTGGAGGAAGAGAGATGCAGACGCACACTCCTAGCACTAAGAACATTGATCATGCTGAGGCTTCTAATACTATGCTGGGGGAAGAGAGATGCAGACGCACAATCCTAGCACTAAGAACACTGATCATGCTGAGGCTTCTAATACTATGCTGGAGGAAGAGAGATGCAGATGCACACTCCTAGCACTAAGAACACTGATCATGCTGAGGCTTCTAATACTATGCTGGAGGAAGAGAGATGCAGACGCACACTCCTAGCACTAAGAACACTGATCATGCTGAGGCTTCTTATACTATGCTGGGGGAAGAGAGATGCAGATGCAGACTACTAGCACTAAGAACACTGATCATGCTGAGGCTTCTAATACTATGCTGGGGGAAGAGAGATTCAGACGCACACCCCTAGCACTAAGAACACTGATCATGCTGAGGCTTCTTATACTATGCTGGGGGAAGAGAGATGCAGATGCACACTCCTAGCACTAAGAACACTGATCATGCTGAGGCTTCTAATACTATGCTGGAGGAAGAGAGATGCAGATGCACACTCCTAGCACTAAGAACACTGATCATGCTGAGGCTTCTAATACTATGCTAATACTATGCTGGAGGAAGAGAGATGCAGATGCAGACTACTAGCACTAAGAACACTGATCATGCTGAGGCTTCTAATACTATGCTGGGGGAAGAGAGATTCAGACGCACACCCCTAGCACTAAGAACACTGATCATGCTGAGGTTTCTTATACTATGCTGGGGGAAGAGAGATGCAGATGCACACTCCTAGCACTAAGAACACTGATCATGCTGAGGCTTCTAATACTATGCTGGAGGAAGAGAGATGCAGATGCACACTCCTAGCACTAAGAACACTGATCATGCTGAGGCTTCTAATACTATGCTTGAGGAAGAGAGATGCAAATGCACACTCCTAGCACTAAGAACACTGATCATGCCGAGGCTTCTAATACTATGCTGGAGGAAGAGAGATGCAGACGCACACTCCTAGCACTAAGAACATTGATCATGCTGAGGCTTCTAATACTATGCTGGAGGAAGATAGCTGCAGATGCACACTCCTAGCACTAAGAACACTGATCATGCTGAGGCTTCTAATACTATGCTTGAGGAAGAGAGATGCAAATGCACACTCCTAGCACTAAGAACACTGATCATGCCGAGGCTTCTAATACTATGCTGGAGGAAGAGAGATGCAGACGCACACTCCTAGCACTAAGAACATTGATCATGCTGAGGCTTCTAATACTATGCTGGAGGAAGATAGCTGCAGATGCACACTCCTAGCACTAAGAACACTGATCATGCTGAGGCTTCTAATACTATGCTGGAGGAAGAGAGATGCAGATGCACACTCCTAGCACTAAGAACACTGATCATGCTGAGGCTTCTAATACTATGCTGGAGGAAGATAGATGCAGATGCACACTCCTAGCACTAAGAACACTGATCATGCCGAGGCTTCTAATACTATGCTGGAGGAAGAGAGATGCAGATGCACACTCCTAGCACTAAGAACACTGATCATGCCGAGGCTTCTAATACTATGATGGAGGAAGAGAGATGCAGATGCACACTCATAGCACTAAGAACACTGATCATGCTGAGGCTTCTAATACTATGCTGGGGGAAGAGAGATGCAAATGCACAATCTTAGCACTAAGAACACTGATCATGCTGAGGCTTCTAATACTATGCTGGGGGAAGAGAGATTCAGACGCACACTCCTAGCACTAAGAACACTGATCATGCTGAGGCTTCTTATACTATGCTGGGGGAAGAGAGATGCAGACGCACACTACTAGCACTAAGAACACTGATCATGCTGAGGCTTCTAATACTATGCTGGGGGAAGAGAGATTCAGACGCACACTCCTAGCACTAAGAACACTGATCATGCTGAGGCTTCTAATACTATGCTGGGGGAAGAGAGATGCAGATGCACACTCCTAGCACTAAGAACACTGATCATGCTGAGGCTTCTAATACTATGCTGGAGGAAGAGAGATGCAGATGCACACTCCTAGCACTAAGAACACTGATCATGCTGAGGCTTCTAATACTATGCTTGAGGAAGAGAGATGCAAATGCACACTCCTAGCACTAAGAACATTGATCATGCTGAGGCTTCTAATAATATGCTGGAGGAAGAGAGATGCAGATGCACACTCCTAGCACTAAGAACACTGATCATGCTGAGGCATCTTATACTATGCTGGAGGAAGAGAGATGCAGATGCACACTCCTAGCACTAAGAACACTGATCATGCTGAGGCTTCTAATACTATGCTGGAGGAAGAGAGATGCAGATGCACACTCCTAGCACTAAGAACACTGATCATGCTGAGGCTTCTAATACTATGCTGGGGGAAGAGAGATGCAAATGCACACTCTTAGCACTAAGAACACTGATCATGCTGAGGCTTCTAATACTATGCTGGGGGAAGAGAGATTCAGACGCACACTCCTAGCACTAAGAACACTGATCATGCTGAGGCTTCTTATACTATGCTGGGGGAAGAGAGATGCAGATGCACACTACTAGCACTAAGAACACTGATCATGCTGAGGTTTCTAATAATATGCTGGAGGAAGAGAGATGCAGATGCACACTCCTAGCACTAAGAACACTGATCATGCTGAGGCTTCTTATACTATGCTGGAGGAAGAGAGATGCAGATGCACACTCCTAGCACTAAGAACACTGATCATGCTGAGGCTTCCAATACAATGCTGGGGGAAGAGAGATGCAGATGTACACTTCTAGCACTAAGAACACTGATCATGCTGAGGCTTCTAATACTATGCTGGGGGAAGAGAGATGCAGATGCACACTCCTAGCACTAAGAACACTGATCATGCTGAGGCTTCTAATACTATGCTGGGGGAAGAGAGATGCAAATGCACACTCTTAGCACTAAGAACACTGATCATGCTGAGGCTTCTAATACTATGCTGGGGGAAGAGAGATTCAGACGCACACTCCTAGCACTAAGAACACTGATCATGCTGAGGCTTCCAATACAATGCTGGGGGAAGAGAGATGCAGATGTACACTCCTAGCACTAAGAACACTGATCATGCTGAGGCTTCTTATACTATGCTGGGGGAAGAGAGACGCAGATGCACACTCCTAGCACTAAGAACACTGATCATGCTGAGGCTTCTAATACTATGCTGGAGGAAGAGAGCTGCAGATGCACACTCCTAGCACTAAGATCACTGATCATGCAGAGGCTTCTAATACTATGCTGGAGGAAGAGAGCTGCAGATGCAGACTCCTAGCACTAAGAACACTGATCATGCTGAGGCTTCTAATACTATGCTGGAGGAAGAGAGATGCAGATGCAGACTCCTAGCACTAAGAACACTGATCATGCTGAGGCTTCTAATACTATGCTGGAGGAAGAGAGATGCAGACGCACACTCCTAGCACTAAGAACATTGATCATGCTGAGGCTTCTAATACTATGCTGGAGGAAGAGAGATGCAGATGCAGACTACTAGCACTAAGAACACTGATCATGCTGAGGCTTCTAATACTATGCTGGGGGAAGAGAGATTCAGACACACACCCCTAGCACTAAGAACACTGATCATGCTGAGGCTTCTTATACTATGCTGGGGGAAGAGAGATGCAGATGCACACTCCTAGCACTAAGAACACTGATCATGCTGAGGCTTCTAATACTATGCTGGAGGAAGAGAGATGCAGATGCACACTCCTAGCACTAAGAACACTGATCATGCTGAGGCTTCTAATACTATGCTGGGGGAAGAGAGATGCAAATGCACACTCTTAGCACTAAGAACACTGATCATGCTGAGGCTTCTAATACTATGCTGGGGGAAGAGAGATTCAGACGCACACTCCTAGCACTAAGAACACTGATCATGCTGAGGCTTCTTATACTATGCTGGGGGAAGAGAGATGCAGACGCACACTACTAGCACTAAGAACACTGATCATGCTGAGGCTTCTAATAATATGCTGGAGGAAGAGAGATGCAGATGCACACTCCTAGCACTAAGAACACTGATCATGCTGAGGCTTCTAATACTATGCTGGAGGAAGAGAGATGCAGATGCACACTCCTAGCACTAAGAACACTGATCATGCTGAGGCTTCCAATACAATGCTGGGGGAAGAGAGATGCAGATGTACACTCCTAGCACTAAGAACACTGATCATGCTGAGGCTTCTTATACTATGCTGGGGGAAGAGAGACGCAGATGCACACTCCTAGCACTAAGAACACTGATCATGCTGAGGCTTCTAATACTATGCTGGAGGAAGAGAGCTGCAGATGCACACTCCTAGCACTAAGATCACTGATCATGCAGAGGCTTCTAATACTATGCTGGTGGAAGAGAGCTGCAGATGCAGACTCCTAGCACTAAGAACACTGATCATGCTGAGGCTTCTAATACTATGCTGGAGGAAGAGAGATGCAGATGCAGACTCCTAGCACTAAGAACACTGATCATGCTGAGGCTTCTAATACTATGCTGGAGGAAGAGAGATGCAGACGCACACTCCTAGCACTAAGAACATTGATCATGCTGAGGCTTCTAATACTATGCTGGGGGAAGAGAGTTTCAGACACACACCCCTAGCACTAAGAACACTGATCATGCTGAGGCTTCTTATACTATGCTGGGGGAAGAGAGATGCAGATGCACACTCCTAGCACTAAGAACACTGATCATGCTGAGGCTTCTAATACTATGCTGGAGGAAGAGAGATGCAGATGCACACTCCTAGCACTAAGAACACTGATCATGCTGAGGCTTCTAATACTATGCTGGAGGAAGAGAGATGCAGATGCACACTACTAGCACTAAGAACACTGATCATGCTGAGGCTTCTAATACTATGCTGGAGGAAGAGAGATGCAGACGCACACTCCTAGCACTAAGAACACTGATCATGCTGAGGCTTCTAATACTATGCTGGGGGAAGAGAGATTCAGACGCACACTCCTAGCACTAATAACACTGATCATGCTGAGGCTTCTTATACTATGCTGGGGGAAGAGAGATGCAGACGCACACTACTAGCACTAAGAACACTGATCATGCTGAGGCTTCTAATACTATGCTGGAGGAAGATAGATGCAGATGCACACTCCTAGCACTAAGATCACTGATCATGCAGAGGCTTCTAATACTATGCTGGAGGAAGAGAGATGCAGATGCACACTCCTAGCACTAAGAACACTGATCATGCCGAGGCTTCTAATACTATGATGGAGGAAGAGAGATGCAGATGCACACTCCTAGCACTAAGAACACTGATCATGTTGAGGCTTCTAATACTATGCTGGGGGAAGAGAGATGCAAATGCACAATCTTAGCACTAAGAACACTGATCATGCTGAGGCTTCTAATACTATGCTGGGGGAAGAGATATTCAGACGCACACTCCTAGCACTAAGAACACTGATCATGCTGAGGCTTCTTATACTATGCTGGGGGAAGAGAGATGCAGACGCACACTACTAGCACTAAGAACACTGATCATGCTGAGGCTTCTAATACTATGCTGGGGGAAGAGAGATTCAGACGCACACTCCTAGCACTAAGAACACTGATCATGCTGAGGATTCTAATACTATGCTGGGGGAAGAGAGATGCAGATGCACACTCCTAGCACTAAGAACACTGATCATGCTGAGGCTTCTAATACTATGCTGGAGGAAGAGAGATGCAGATGCACACTACTAGCACTAAGAACACTGATCATGCTGAGGCTTCTAATACTATGCTTGAGGAAGAGAGATGCAAATGCACACTCCTAGCACTAAGAACATTGATCATGCTGAGGCTTCTAATAATATGCTGGAGGAAGAGAGATGCAGATGCACACTCCTAGCACTAAGAACACTGATCATGCTGAGGCTTCTTATACTATGCTGGAGGAAGAGAGATGCAGATGCACACTCCTAGCACTAAGAACACTGATCATGCTGAGGCTTCTAATACTATGCTGGAGGAAGAGAGATGCAGATGCACACTACTAGCACTAAGAACACTGATCATGCTGAGGCTTCTAATACTATGCTGGAGGAAGAGAGATGCAGATGCACACTCCTAGCACTAAGAACATTGATCATGCTGAGGCTTCTAATACTATGCTGGAGGAAGAGAGATGCAGATGCACACTCCTAGCACTAAGAACACTGATCATGCCGAGGCTTCTAATACTATGCTGGAGGAAGAGAGATGCAGATGCACACTCATAGCACTAAGAACACTGATCATGCTGAGGCTTCTAATACTATGCTGGAGGAAGAGAGATGCAGATGCACACTCCTAGCACTAAGAACACTGATCATGCTGAGGCTTCTAATACTATGCTGGGGAAAGAGAGATGCAAATGCACACTCTTAGCACTAAGAACACTGATCATGCTGAGGCTTCTAATACTATGCTGGGGGAAGAGAGATTCAGACGCACACTCCTAGCACTAAGAACACTGATCATGCTGAGGCTTCTTATACTATGCTGGGGGAAAAGAGATGCAGACGCACACTACTAGCACTAAGAACACTGATCATGCTGAGGCTTCTAATAATATGCTGGAGGAAGAGAGATGCAGATGCACACTCCTAGCACTAAGAACACTGATCATGCTGAGGCTTCTTATACTATGCTGGAGGAAGAGAGATGCAGATGCACACTCCTAGCACTAAGAACACTGATCATGCTGAGGCTTCTAATACTATGCTGGAGGAAGAGAGATGCAGATGCACACTCCTAGCACTAAGAACACTGATCATGCTGAGGCTTCCAATACAATGCTGGGGGAAGAGAGATGCAGATGTACACTCCTAGCACTAAGAACACTGATCATGCTGAGGCTTCTAATACTATGCTGGGGGAAGAGAGATGCAGATGCACACTCCTAGCACTAAGAACACTGATCATGCTGAGGCTTCTAATACTATGCTGGAGGAAGAGAGATGCAGATGCACACTACTAGCACTAAGAACACTGATCATTCTGAAGACTTCTAATAATATGCTGGAGGAAGAGAGATGCAGATGCACACTCCTAGCACTAAGAACACTGATCATGCTGAGGCTTCTTATACTATGCTGGAGGAAGAGAGATGCAGATGCACACTCCTAGCACTAAGAACACTGATCATGCTGAGGCTTCTAATACTATGCTGGAGGAAGAGAGATGCAGATGCACACTACTAGCACTAAGAACACTGATCATGCTGAGGCTTCTAATACTATGCTGGAGGAAGAGAGATGCAGATGCACACTCCTAGCACTAAGAACATTGATCATGCTGAGGCTTCTAATACTATGCTGGAGGAAGAGAGAAGCAGATGCACACTCCTAGCACTAAGAACACTGATCATGCCGAGGCTTCTAATACTATGCTGGAGGAAGAGAGATGCAGATGCACACTCCTAGCACTAAGAACAGTGATCATGCTGAGGCTTCTAATACTATGCTGGAGGAAGAGAGATGCAGATGCACACTCCTAGCACTAAGAACACTGATCATGCTGAGGCTTCTAATACTATGCTGGGGGAAGAGAGATGCAAATGCACACTCTTAGCACTAAGAACACTGATCATGCTGAGGCTTCTAATACTATGCTGGGGGAAGAGAGATTCCAACGCACACTCCTAGCACTAAGAACACTGATCATGCTGAGGCTTCTTATACTATGCTGGGGGAAGAGAGATGCAAACGCACACTACTAGCACTAAGAACACTGATCATGCTGAGGCTTCTAATAATATGCTGGAGGAAGAGAGATGCAGATGCACACTCCTAGCACTAAGAACACTGATCATGCTGAGGCTTCTTATACTATGCTGGAGGAAGAGAGATGCAGATGCACACTCCTAGCACTAAGAACACTGATCATGCTGAGGCTTCTAATACTATGCTGGAGGAAGAGAGATGCAGATGCACACTCCTAGCACTAAGAACACTGATCATGCTGAGGCTTCCAATACAATGCTGGGAGAAGAGAGATGCAGATGTACACTCCTAGCACTAAGAACACTGATCATGCTGAGGCTTCTAATACTGTGCTGGGGGAAGAGAGATGCAGATGCACACTCCTAGCACTAAGAACACTGATCATGCTGAGGCTTCTAATACTATGCTGGAGGAAGAGAGATGCAGATGCACACTCCTAGCACTAAGATTACTGATCATGCTGAGGCTTCTAATACTATGCTGGAGGAAGAGAGATGCAGGTGCACACTCCTAGCACTAAGAACACTGATCATGCTGAGGCTTCTAATACTATGCTGGGGTAAGAGAGATGCAGATGCACACTCCTAGCACTAAGAACACTGATCATGCTGTGGCTTCTAATACTATGCTGGTGGAAGAGAGATGCAGATGCACACTCCTAGCACTAAGAACACTGATCATGCTGAGGCTTCTAATACTATGCTGGGGGAAGAGAGATGCAGATGCACATTACTAGCACTAAGACCACTGATCATGCTGAGGCTTCTAATACTATGCTGGAGGAAGAGAGATGCAGATGCACACTCCTAGCACTAAGAACACTGATCATGCTGAGGCTTCTAATACTATGCTGGAGGAAGAGAGATGCAGACGCACACTCCTAGCACTAAGAACATTGATCATGCTGAGGCTTCTAATACTATGCTGGAGGAAGAGAGCTGCAGATGCACACTCCTAGCACTAAGAACATTGATCATGCTGAGGCTTCTAATACTATGCTGGAGGAAGAGAGCTGCAGATGCACACTACTAGCACTAAGAACACTGATCATGCTGAGGCATCTAATACTATGCTGGGGGAAGAGAGATGCAGACGCACACTCCTAGCACTAAGAACACTGATCATGCTGAGGCTTCTAATACTATGCTGGGGGAAGAGAGATGCAGACGCACACTACTAGCACTAAGAACACTGATCATGCTGAGGCATCTAATACTATGCTGGGGGAAGAGAGATTCAGACGCACACTCCTAGCACTAAGAACACTGATCATACTGAGGCTTCTAATACTATGCTGGGGGAAGAGAGATGCAGACGCACACTCCTAGCACTAAGAACACTGATCATGCTGAGGCTTCTAATACTATGCTGGGGGAAGAGAGATGCAGATGCACACTACTAGCACTAAGAACACTGATCATGCTGAGGCTTCTAATACTATGCTGGAGGAAGAGAGATGCAGATGCACACTCCTAGCACTAAGAACACTGATCATGCTGAGGCTTCTAATACTATGCTGGAGGAAGAGAGATGCAGATGTACACTCCTAGCACTAAGAACACTGATCATGCTGAGGCTTCTAATACTATGCTGGTGGAAGAGAGATTCAGACGCACACTCCTAGCACTAAGAACACTGATCATGCTGAGGCTTCTTATACTATGCTGGGGGAAGAGAGATTCAGATGCACACTCCTAGCACTGAGATTACTGATCATGCTGAAGCTTCTAATACTATGCTGGAGGAAGAGAGATGCAGATGCACACTCCTAGCACTAAGAACACTGATCATGCTGAGGCTTCTAATACTATGCTGGGGGGAGAGAGATGCAGATGCACACTCCTAGCACTAAGAACACTGATCATGCTGTGGCTTCTAATACTATGCTGGTGGAAGAGAGATGCAGATGCACACTCCTAGCACTAAGAACACTGATCATGCTGAGGCTTCTAATACTATGCTGGGGGAAGAGAGATGCAGATGCACATTACTAGCACTAAGACCACTGATCATGCTGAGGCTTCTAATACTATGCTGGAGGAAGAGAGATGCAGATGCACACTCCTAGCACTAAGAACACTGATCATGCTGAGGCTTCTAATACTATGCTGGAGGAAGAGAGATGCAGACGCACACTCCTAGCACTAAGAACATTGATCATGCTGAGGCTTCTAATACTATGCTGGGGGAAGAGAGATGCAGACGCACACTCCTAGCACTAAGAACACTGATCATGCTGAGGCTTCTAATACTATGCTGGAGGAAGAGAGATGCAGACGCACACTCCTAGCACTAAGAACATTGATCATGCTGAGGCTTCTAATACTATGCTGGGGGAAGAGAGATGCAGACGCACACTCCTAGCACTAAGAACACTGATCATGCTGAGGCTTCTAATACTATGCTGGAGGAAGAGAGATGCAGACGCACACTCCTAGCACTAAGAACATTGATCATGCTGAGGCTTCTAATACTATGCTGGGGGAAGAGAGATGCAGACGCACACTCCTAGCACTAAGAACACTGATCATGCTGAGGCTTCTAATACTGTGCTGGGGGAAGAGAGATGCAGACGCACACTACTAGCACTAAGAACACTGATCATGCTGAGGCTTCTAATACTATGCCGGAGGAAGAGAGATGCAGATGCACACTCCTAGCACTAAGAACACTGATCATGCTGAGGCTTTTAATACTATGCTGGAGGAAGAGAGATGCAGATGCACACTCCTAGCACTAAGAACATTGATCATGCTGAGGCTACTAATACTATGCTGGGGGAAGAGAGATTCAGACGCACACTCCTAGCACTAAGAACACTGATCATACTGAGGCTTCTAATACTATGCTGGGGGAAGAGAGATGCAGACGCACACTCCTAGCACTAAGAACACTGATCATGCTGAGGCTTCTAATACTGTGCTGGGGGAAGAGAGATGCAGACGCACACTACTAGCACTAAGAACACTGATCATGCTGAGGCTTCTAATACTATGCCGGAGGAAGAGAGATGCAGATGCACACTCCTAGCACTAAGAACACTGATCATGCTGAGGCTTCTAATACTATGCTGGGGGAAGAGAGATTCAGACGCACACTCCTAGCTCTAAGAACACTGATCATACTGAGGCTTCTAATACTATGCTGGGGGAAGAGAGATGCAGACGCACACTCCTAGCACTAAGAACACTGATCATGCTGAGGCTTCTAATACTATGCTGGGGGAAGAGAGATGCAGACGCACACTCCTAGCACTAAGAACATTGATCATGCTGAGGCTTCTAATACTATGCTGGAGGAAGAGAGATGCAGATGCACACTCCTAGCACTAAGAACACTGATCATGCTGAGGCTTCTAATACTATGCTGGAGGAAGAGAGCTGCAGATGCAGACTCCTAGCACTAAGAACACTGATCATGCTGAGGCTTCTAATACTATGCTGGAGGAAGAGAGATGCAGACGCACACTCCTAGCACTAAGAACATTGATCATGCTGAGGCTTCTAATACTATGCTGGGGGAAGAGAGATGCAGACGCACAATCCTAGCACTAAGAACACTGATCATGCTGAGGCTTCTAATACTATGCTGGGGGAAGAGATATGCAGACGCACACTACTAGCACTAAGAACACTGATCATGCTGAGGCTTCTAATACTATGCCGGAGGAAGAGAGATGCAGATGCACACTCCTAGCACTAAGAACACTGATCATGCTGAGGCTTTTAATACTATGCTGGAGGAAGAGAGATGCAGATGCACACTCCTAGCACTAAGAACATTGATCATGCTGAGGCTTCTAATACTATGCTGGGGGAAGAGAGATTCAGACGCACACTCCTAGCACTAAGAACACTGATCATACTGAGGCTTCTAATACTATGCTGGGGGAAGAGAGATGCAGACGCACACTCCTAGCACTAAGAACACTGATCATGCTGAGGCTTCTAATACTATGCTGGGGGAAGAGAGATGCAGATGCACACTACTAGCACTAAGAACACTGATCATGCTGAGGCTTCTAATACTATGCTGGGGGAAGAGAGATTCAGACGCACACTCCTAGCACTAAGAACACTGATCATGCTGAGGCTTCTTATACTATGCTGGGGGAAGAGAGGTGCAGACGCACACTACTAGCACTAAGAACACTGATCATGCTGAGGCTTCTAATACTATGCTGGAGGAAGAGAGATACAGATGCACACTCCTAGCACTAAGAACACTTATCATGCTGAGGCTTCTAATACTATGCTGGAGGAAGAGAGATGCAGATGCACACTCCTAGCACTAAGAACATTGATCATGCTGAGGCTTCTAATACTATGCTGGAGGAAGAGAGCTGCAGATGCAGACTCCTAGCACTAAGAACACTGATCATGCTGAGGCTTCTAATACTATGCTGGAGGAAGAGAGATGCAGACGCACACTCCTAGCACTAAGAACATTGATCATGCTGAGGCTTCTAATACTATGCTGGGGGAAGAGAGATGCAGACGCACACTACTAGCACTAAGAACACTGATCATGCTGAGGCTTCTAATACTATGCTGGAGGAAGAGAGATGCAGATGCACACTCCTAGTACTAAGAACACTGATCATGCTGAGGCTTCTAATACTATGCTGGAGGAAGAGAGATGCAGATGCACACTCCTAGCACTAAGAACACTGATCATGCTGAGGCTACTTATACTATGCTGGAGGAAGAGAGATGCAGATGCACACTCCTAGCACTAAGAACACTGATCATGCTGAGGCTACTTATACTATGCTGGAGGAAGAGAGATGCAGATGCACACTCCTAGCACTAAGAACATTGATCATGCTGAGGCTTCTAATACTATGCTGGAGGAAGAGAGATGCAGATGCACACTCCTAGCACTAAGAACACTGATCATACTGAGGCTTCTAATACTATGCTGGGGGAAGAGAGATGCAGACGCACACTCCTAGCACTAAGAACACTGATCATGCTGAGGCTTCTAATACTGTGCTGGGGGAAGAGAGATGCAGACGCACACTACTAGCACTAAGAACACTGATCATGCTGAGGCTTCTAATACTATGCTGGAGGAAGAGAGCTGCAGATGCAGACTCCTAGCACTAAGAACACTGATCATGCTGAGGCTTCTAATACTATGCTGGAGGAAGAGAGATGCAGACGCACACTCCTAGCACTAAGAACATTGATCATGCTGAGGCTTCTAATACTATGCTGGAGGAAGAGAGCTGCAGATGCAGACTCCTAGCACTAAGAACACTGATCATGCTGAGGCTTCTAATACTATGCTGGAGGAAGAGAGATGCAGACGCACACTCCTAGCACTAAGAACATTGATCATGCTGAGGCTTCTAATACTATGCTGGGGGAAGAGAGATGCAGACGCACAATCCTAGCACTAAGAACACTGATCATGCTGAGGCTTCTAATACTATGCTGGGGGAAGAGATATGCAGACGCACACTACTAGCACTAAGAACACTGATCATGCTGAGGTTTCTAATACTGTGCTGGGGGAAGAGAGATGCAGACGCACACTACTAGCACTAAGAACACTGATCATGCTGAGGCTTCTAATACTATGCTGGAGGAAGAGAGATGCAGATGCACACTCCTAGCACTAAGAACATTGATCATGCTGAGGCTTCTAATACTATGCTGGAGGAAGAGAGATGCAGATGCACACTCCTAGCACTAAGAACACTGATCATGCTGAGGCTTCTTATACTATGCTGGGGGAAGAGAGATGCAGACGCACACTACTAGCACTAAGAACACTGATCATGCTGAGGCTTCTAATACTATGCTGGAGGAAGAGAGATGCAGATGCACACTCCTAGTACTAAGAACACTGATCATGCTGAGGCTTCTAATACTATGCTGGAGGAAGAGAGATGCAGATGCACACTCCTAGCACTAAGAACACTGATCATGCTGAGGCTACTTATACTATGCTGGAGGAAGAGAGATGCAGATGCACACTCCTAGCACTAAGAACACTGATCATGCTGAGGCTTCTAATACTATGCTGGAGGAAGAGAGATGCAGATGCACACTCCTAGTACTAAGAACACTGATCATGCTGAGGCTTCTAATACTATGCTGGGGGAAGAGAGATGCAGATGCACACTACTAGCACTAAGAACACTGATCATGCTGAGGCTTCTAATACTATGCTGGAGGAAGAGAGATGCAGATGCACACTCCTAGCACTAAGAACACTGATCATGCTGAGGCTTCTAATACTATGCTGGAGGAAGAGAGATGCAGATGTACACTCCTAGCACTAAGAACACTGATCATGCTGAGGCTTCTAATACTATGCTGGGGGAAGAGAGATTCAGACGCACACTCCTAGCACTAAGAACACTGATCATGCTGAGGCTTCTTATACTATGCTGGGGGAAGAGAGATGCAGACGCACACTACTAGCACTAAGAACACTGATCATGCTGAGGCTTCTAATACTATGCTGGAGGAAGAGAGATGCAGATGCACACTCCTAGCACTAAGAACACTGATCATGCTGAGGCTTCTAATACTATGCTGGAGGAAGAGAGATGCAGATGCACACTCCTAGCACTAAGAACACTGATCATGCTGAGGCTTCTTATACTATGCTGGGGGAAGAGAGATGCAGATGCACACTCCTAGCACTAAGAACACTGATCATGCTGAGGCTTCTAATACTATGCTGGGGGAAGAGAGATTCAGACGCACACTCCTAGCACTAAGAACACTGATCATGCTGAGGCTTCTTATACTATGCTGGGGGAAGAGAGATGCAGACGCACACTACTAGCACTAAGAACACTGATCATGCTGAGGCTTCTAATACTATGCTGGGGGAAGAGAGATTCAGACGCACACTCCTAGCACTAAGAACACTGATCATGCTGAGGCTTCTAATACTATGCTGGGGGAAGAGAGATGCAGATGCACACTCCTAGCACTAAGAACACTCATCATGCTGAGGCTTCTAATACTATGCTGGAGGAAGAGAGATGCAGATGCACACTCCTAGCACTAAGAACACTGATCATGCTGAGGCTTCTAATACTATGCTGGGGGAAGAGAGATTCAGACGCACACTCCTAGCACTAAGAACACTGATCATGCTGAGGCTTCTAATACTATGCTGGGGGAAGAGAGATGCAGACGCACACTACTAGCACTAAGAACACTGATCATGCTGAGGCTTCTAATACTATGCTGGGGGAAGAGAGATTCAGACGCACACTCCTAGCACTAAGAACACTGATCATGCTGAGGCTTCTAATACTATGCTGGGGGAAGAGAGATGCAGATGCACACTCCTAGCACTAAGAACACTGATCATGCTGAGGCTTCTAATACTATGCTGGGGAAAGAGAGATGCAGATGTACACTCCTAGCACTAAGAACACTGATCATGCTGAGGCTTCTAATACTATGCTGGGGGAAGAGAGATGCAGATGCACACTCCTAGCACTAAGAACACTGATCATGCTGAGGCTTCTAATACTATGCTGGAGGAAGAGAGATGCAGATGCACACTCCTAGCACTAAGATTACTGATCATGCTGAGGCTTCTAATACTATGCTGGAGGAAGAGAGATGCAGATGCACACTCCTAGCACTATGAACACTGATCATGCTGAGGCTTCTAATACTATGCTGGAGGAAGAGAGATGCAGATGCACACTCCTAGCACTAAGAACACTGATCATGCTGAGGCTTCTAATACTATGCTGGAGGAAGAGAGATGCAGATGCACACTACTAGCACTAAGAACACTGATCATGCTGAGGCTTCTAATACTATGCTGGGGGAAGAGAGATTCAGACGCACACTCCTAGCACTAAGAACACTGATCATGCTGAGGCTTCTTATACTATGCTGGGGGAAGAGAGATGCAGACTCACACTACTAGCACTAAGAACACTGATCATGCTGAGGCTTATAATACTATGCTGGAGGAAGAGAGATGCAGATGCACACTCCTAGCACTAAGAACACTGATCATGCTGAGGCTTCTTATACTATGCTGGAGGAAGAGAGATGCAGATGCACACTCCTAGCACTAAGAACACTGATCATGCTGAGGCTTCTAATACTATGCTGGGGGAAGAGAGCTGCAGATGCACACTCCTAGCACTAAGAACACTGATCATGCTGAGGCTTCTTATACTATGCTGGAGGAAGAGAGCTGCAGATGCACACTCCTAGCACTAAGATTACTGATCATGCTGAGGCTTCTAATACTATGCTGGAGGAAGAGAGATGCAGTTGCACTCTCCTAGCACTAAGAACACTGATCATGCTGAGGCTTCTAATACTATGCTGGAGGAAGAGAGATGCAGGTGCACACTCCTAGCACTAAGAACATTGATCATGCTGAGGCTTCTAATACTATGCTGGAGGAAGAGAGATACAGGTGCACACACCTAGCACTAAGAACATTGATCATGCTGAGGCTTCTAATACTATGCTGGAGGAAGAGAGATGCAGTTGCACACTCCTAGCACTAAGAACACTGATCATGCTGAGGCTTCTAATACTATGCTGGAGGAAGAGAGATGCAGGTGCACACTCCTAGCACTAAGAACATTGATCATGCTGAGGCTTCTAATACTATGCTGGAGGAAGAGAGATGCAGGTGCACACTCCTAGCACTAAGAACATTGATCATGCTGAGGCTTCTAATACTATGCTGGAGGAAGAGAGATGCAGATGCACACTCCTAGCACTAAGAATACTGATCATGCTGAGGCTTCTAATACTATGCTGGGGGAAGAGAGATTCAGACGCACACTCATAGCACTAAGAACACTGATCATGCTGAGGCTTCTTATACTATGCTGGGGGAAGAGAGATGCAGACGCACACTACTAGCACTAAGAACACTGATCATGCTGAGGCTTCTAATACTATGCTGGGGGAAGAGAGATTCAGACGCACACTCCTAGCACTAAGAACACTGATCATGCTGAGGCTTCTTATACTATGCTGGGGGAAGAGAGATGCAGACGCACACTACTAGCACTAAGAACACTGATCATGCTGAGGCTTCTAATACTATGCTGGGGGAAGAGAGATTCAGACGCACACTCCTAGCACTAAGAACACTGATCATGCTGAGGCTTCTAATACTATGCTGGGGGAAGAGAGATGCAGATGCACACTCCTAGCACTAAGAACACTCATCATGCTGAGGCTTCTAATACTATGCTGGAGGAAGAGAGATGCAGATGCACACTACTAGCACTAAGAACACTGATCATGCTGAGGCTTCTTATACTATGCTGGGGGAAGAGAGATGCAGATGCACACTCCTAGCACTAAGAACACTGATCATGCTGAGGCTTCTAATACTATGCTGGGGGAAGAGAGATTCAGACGCACACTCCTAGCACTAAGAACACTGATCATGCTGAGGCTTCTTATACTATGCTGGGGGAAGATAGATGCAGACGCACACTACTAGCACTAAGAATACTGATCATGCTGAGGCTTCTAATACTATGCTGGGGGAAGAGAGATTCAGACGCACACTCCTAGCACTAAGAACACTGATCATGCTGAGGCTTCTAATACTATGCTGGGGGAAGAGAGATGCAGATGCACACTCCTAGCACTAAGAACACTCATCATGCTGAGGCTTCTAATACTATGCTGGGGGAAGAGAGATTCAGACGCACACTCCTAGCACTAAGAACACTGATCATGCTGAGGCTTCTTATACTATGCTGGGGGAAGAGAGATGCAGACTCACACTACTAGCACTAAGAACACTGATCATGCTGAGGCTTCTAATACTATGCTGGAGGAAGAGAGATGCAGATGCACACTCCTAGCACTAAGAACACTGATCATGCTGAGGCTTCTTATACTATGCTGGAGGAAGAGAGATGCAGATGCACACTCCTAGCACTAAGAACACTGATCATGCTGAGGCTTCTAATACTATGCTGGGGGAAGAGAGCTGCAGATGCACACTCCTAGCACTAAGAACACTGATCATGCTGAGGCTTCTTATACTATGCTGGAGGAAGAGAGCTGCAGATGCACACTCCTAGCACTAAGAACATTGATCATGCTGAGGCTTCTAATACTATGCTGGAGGAAGAGAGATGCAGATGCACACTCCTAGCACTAAGATTACTGATCATGCTGAGGCTTCTAATACTATGCTGGAGGAAGAGAGATGCAGTTGCACTCTCCTAGCACTAAGAACACTGATCATGCTGAGGCTTCTAATACTATGCTGGAGGAAGAGAGATGCAGGTGCACACTCCTAGCACTAAGAACATTGATCATGCTGAGGCTTCTAATACTATGCTGGAGGAAGAGAGATACAGGTGCACACTCCTAGCACTAAGAACACTGATCATGCTGAGGCTTCTAATACTATGCTGGAGGAAGAGAGGTGCAGATGCACACTCCTAGCACTAAGAACACTGATCATGCTGAGGCTTCTAATACTATGCTGGAGGAAGAGAGATGCCGATGCACACACCTAGCACTAAGAACATTGATCATGCTGAGGCTTCTAATACTATGCTGGAGGAAGAGAGATGCAGATGCACACTCCTAGCACTAAGAACACTGATCATGCTGAGGCTTCTAATACTATGCTGGAGGAAGAGAGATGCAGGTGCACACTCCTAGCACTAAGAACATTGATCATGCTGAGGCTTCTAATACTATGCTGGAGGAAGAGAGATGCAGACGCACACTCCTAGCACTAAGAACACTGATCATGCTGAGGTTTCTAATACTATGCTGGAGGAAGAGAGATGCAGATGCACACTCCTAGCACTAAGAACACTGATCATGCTGAGGCTTCTAATACTATGCTGGGGGAAGAGAGATTCAGACGCACACTCCTAGCACTAAGAACACTGATCATGCTGAGGCTTCTAATACTATGCTGGGGGAAGAGAGATGCAGACGCACACTACTAGCACTAAGAACACTGATCATGCTGAGGCTTCTAATACTATGCTGGGGGAAGAGAGATTCAGACGCACACTCCTAGCACTAAGAACACTGATCATGCTGAGGCTTCTAATACTATGCTGGGGGAAGAGAGATTCAGACGCACACTCCTAGCACTAAGAACACTGATCATGCTGAGGCTTCTTATACTATGCTGGGGGAAGAGAGATGCAGACTCACACTACTAGCACTAAGAACACTGATCATGCTGAGGCTTATAATACTATGCTGGAGGAAGAGAGATGCAGATGCACACTCCTAGCACTAAGAACACTGATCATGCTGAGGCTTCTTATACTATGCTGGAGGAAGAGAGATGCAGATGCACACTCCTAGCACTAAGAACACTGATCATGCTGAGGCTTCTAATACTATGCTGGGGGAAGAGAGCTGCAGATGCACACTCCTAGCACTAAGAACACTGATCATGCTGAGGCTTCTTATACTATGCTGGAGGAAGAGAGCTGCAGATGCACACTCCTAGCACTAAGATTACTGATCATGCTGAGGCTTCTAATACTATGCTGGAGGAAGAGAGATGCAGTTGCACTCTCCTAGCACTAAGAACACTGATCATGCTGAGGCTTCTAATACTATGCTGGAGGAAGAGAGATGCAGGTGCACACTCCTAGCACTAAGAACATTGATCATGCTGAGGCTTCTAATACTATGCTGGAGGAAGAGAGATACAGGTGCACACACCTAGCACTAAGAACATTGATCATGCTGAGGCTTCTAATACTATGCTGGAGGAAGAGAGATGCAGTTGCACACTCCTAGCACTAAGAACACTGATCATGCTGAGGCTTCTAATACTATGCTGGAGGAAGAGAGATGCAGGTGCACACTCCTAGCACTAAGAACATTGATCATGCTGAGGCTTCTAATACTATGCTGGAGGAAGAGAGATGCAGGTGCACACTCCTAGCACTAAGAACATTGATCATGCTGAGGCTTCTAATACTATGCTGGAGGAAGAGAGATGCAGATGCACACTCCTAGCACTAAGAATACTGATCATGCTGAGGCTTCTAATACTATGCTGGGGGAAGAGAGATTCAGACGCACACTCCTAGCACTAAGAACACTGATCATGCTGAGGCTTCTTATACTATGCTGGGGGAAGAGAGATGCAGACGCACACTACTAGCACTAAGAACACTGATCATGCTGAGGCTTCTAATACTATGCTGGGGGAAGAGAGATTCAGACGCACACTCCTAGCACTAAGAACACTGATCATGCTGAGGCTTCTTATACTATGCTGGGGGAAGAGAGATGCAGACGCACACTACTAGCACTAAGAACACTGATCATGCTGAGGCTTCTAATACTATGCTGGGGGAAGAGAGATTCAGACGCACACTCCTAGCACTAAGAACACTGATCATGCTGAGGCTTCTAATACTATGCTGGGGGAAGAGAGATGCAGATGCACACTACTAGCACTAAGAACACTGATCATGCTGAGGCTTCTAATACTATGCTGGAGGAAGAGAGATGCAGATGCACACTCCTAGCACTAAGAACACTGATCATGCTGAGGCTTCTAATACTATGCTGGAGGAAGAGAGATGCAGATGTACACTCCTAGCACTAAGAACACTGATCATGCTGAGGCTTCTAATACTATGCTGGGGGAAGAGAGATTCAGACGCACACTCCTAGCACTAAGAACACTGATCATGCTGAGGCTTCTTATACTATGCTGGGGGAAGAGAGATGCAGACGCACACTACTAGCACTAAGAACACTGATCATGCTGAGGCTTCTAATACTATGCTGGAGGAAGAGAGATGCAGATGCACACTCCTAGCACTAAGAACACTGATCATGCTGAGGCTTCTAATACTATGCTGGAGGAAGAGAGATGCAGATGCACACTCCTAGCACTAAGAACACTGATCATGCTGAGGCTTCTTATACTATGCTGGGGGAAGAGAGATGCAGATGCACACTCCTAGCACTAAGAACACTGATCATGCTGAGGCTTCTAATACTATGCTGGGGGAAGAGAGATTCAGACGCACACTCCTAGCACTAAGAACACTGATCATGCTGAGGCTTCTTATACTATGCTGGGGGAAGAGAGATGCAGACGCACACTACTAGCACTAAGAACACTGATCATGCTGAGGCTTCTAATACTATGCTGGGGGAAGAGAGATTCAGACGCACACTCCTAGCACTAAGAACACTGATCATGCTGAGGCTTCTAATACTATGCTGGGGGAAGAGAGATGCAGATGCACACTCCTAGCACTAAGAACACTCATCATGCTGAGGCTTCTAATACTATGCTGGAGGAAGAGAGATGCAGATGCACACTCCTAGCACTAAGAACACTGATCATGCTGAGGCTTCTAATACTATGCTGGGGGAAGAGAGATTCAGACGCACACTCCTAGCACTAAGAACACTGATCATGCTGAGGCTTCTAATACTATGCTGGGGGAAGAGAGATGCAGACGCACACTACTAGCACTAAGAACACTGATCATGCTGAGGCTTCTAATACTATGCTGGGGGAAGAGAGATTCAGACGCACACTCCTAGCACTAAGAACACTGATCATGCTGAGGCTTCTAATACTATGCTGGGGGAAGAGAGATGCAGATGCACACTCCTAGCACTAAGAACACTCATCATGCTGAGGCTTCTAATACTATGCTGGAGGAAGAGAGATGCAGATGCACACTCCTAGCACTAAGAACATTGATCATGCTGATGCTTCTAATACTATGCTGGAGGAAGAGAGATGCAGATGCACACTCCTAGCACTAAGAACACTGATCATGCTGAGGCTTCTTATACTATGCTGGAGGAAGAGAGATGCAGATGCACACTCCTAGCACTAAGAACACTGATCATGCTGAGGCTTCTAATACTATGCTGGAGGAAGAGAGATGCAGATGCACACTCCTAGCACTAAGAACACTGATCATGCTGAGGCTTCTAATACTATGCCGGAGGAAGAGAGATGCAGATGCACACTCCTAGCACTAAGAACACTGATCATGCTGAGG
Organism: Pseudophryne corroboree; assembly: GCF_028390025.1. Classification (NCBI taxonomy): domain Eukaryota; kingdom Metazoa; phylum Chordata; class Amphibia; order Anura; family Myobatrachidae; genus Pseudophryne; species Pseudophryne corroboree. The sequence goes on from NC_086447.1 coordinate 14,671,839, forward strand.
CTTCTAATACTATGCTGGGGAAAGAGAGATGCAGATGTACACTCCTAGCACTAAGAACACTGATCATGCTGAGGCTTCTAATACTATGCTGGGGGAAGAGAGATGCAGATGCACACTCCTAGCACTAAGAACACTGATCATGCTGAGGCTTCTAATACTATGCTGGAGGAAGAGAGATGCAGATGCACACTCCTAGCACTAAGATTACTGATCATGCTGAGGCTTCTAATACTATGCTGGAGGAAGAGAGATGCAGATGCACACTCCTAGCACTATGAACACTGATCATGCTGAGGCTTCTAATACTATGCTGGAGGAAGAGAGATGCAGATGCACACTCCTAGCACTAAGAACACTGATCATGCTGAGGCTTCTAATACTATGCTGGAGGAAGAGAGATGCAGATGCACACTACTAGCACTAAGAACACTGATCATGCTGAGGCTTCTAATACTATGCTGGGGGAAGAGAGATTCAGACGCACACTCCTAGCACTAAGAACACTGATCATGCTGAGGCTTCTTATACTATGCTGGGGGAAGAGAGATGCAGACTCACACTACTAGCACTAAGAACACTGATCATGCTGAGGCTTATAATACTATGCTGGAGGAAGAGAGATGCAGATGCACACTCCTAGCACTAAGAACACTGATCATGCTGAGGCTTCTTATACTATGCTGGAGGAAGAGAGATGCAGATGCACACTCCTAGCACTAAGAACACTGATCATGCTGAGGCTTCTAATACTATGCTGGGGGAAGAGAGCTGCAGATGCACACTCCTAGCACTAAGAACACTGATCATGCTGAGGCTTCTTATACTATGCTGGAGGAAGAGAGCTGCAGATGCACACTCCTAGCACTAAGATTACTGATCATGCTGAGGCTTCTAATACTATGCTGGAGGAAGAGAGATGCAGTTGCACTCTCCTAGCACTAAGAACACTGATCATGCTGAGGCTTCTAATACTATGCTGGAGGAAGAGAGATGCAGGTGCACACTCCTAGCACTAAGAACATTGATCATGCTGAGGCTTCTAATACTATGCTGGAGGAAGAGAGATGCAGATGCACACTCCTAGCACTAAGAACACTGATCATGCTGAGGCTTCTAATACTATGCCGGAGGAAGAGAGATGCAGATGCACACTCCTAGCACTAAGAACACTGATCATGCTGAGGCTTCTAATACTATGCTGGGGAAAGAGAGATGCAGATGTACACTCCTAGCACTAAGAACACTGATCATGCTGAGGCTTCTAATACTATGCTGGGGGAAGAGAGATGCAGATGCACACTCCTAGCACTAAGAACACTGATCATGCTGAGGCTTCTAATACTATGCTGGAGGAAGAGAGATGCAGATGCACACTCCTAGCACTAAGATTACTGATCATGCTGAGGCTTCTAATACTATGCTGGAGGAAGAGAGATGCAGATGCACACTCCTAGCACTATGAACACTGATCATGCTGAGGCTTCTAATACTATGCTGGAGGAAGAGAGATGCAGATGCACACTCCTAGCACTAAGAACACTGATCATGCTGAGGCTTCTAATACTATGCTGGAGGAAGAGAGATGCAGATGCACACTACTAGCACTAAGAACACTGATCATGCTGAGGCTTCTAATACTATGCTGGGGGAAGAGAGATTCAGACGCACACTCCTAGCACTAAGAACACTGATCATGCTGAGGCTTCTTATACTATGCTGGGGGAAGAGAGATGCAGACTCACACTACTAGCACTAAGAACACTGATCATGCTGAGGCTTATAATACTATGCTGGAGGAAGAGAGATGCAGATGCACACTCCTAGCACTAAGAACACTGATCATGCTGAGGCTTCTTATACTATGCTGGAGGAAGAGAGATGCAGATGCACACTCCTAGCACTAAGAACACTGATCATGCTGAGGCTTCTAATACTATGCTGGGGGAAGAGAGCTGCAGATGCACACTCCTAGCACTAAGAACACTGATCATGCTGAGGCTTCTTATACTATGCTGGAGGAAGAGAGCTGCAGATGCACACTCCTAGCACTAAGATTACTGATCATGCTGAGGCTTCTAATACTATGCTGGAGGAAGAGAGATGCAGTTGCACTCTCCTAGCACTAAGAACACTGATCATGCTGAGGCTTCTAATACTATGCTGGAGGAAGAGAGATGCAGGTGCACACTCCTAGCACTAAGAACATTGATCATGCTGAGGCTTCTAATACTATGCTGGAGGAAGAGAGATACAGGTGCACACACCTAGCACTAAGAACATTGATCATGCTGAGGCTTCTAATACTATGCTGGAGGAAGAGAGATGCAGTTGCACACTCCTAGCACTAAGAACACTGATCATGCTGAGGCTTCTAATACTATGCTGGAGGAAGAGAGATGCAGGTGCACACTCCTAGCACTAAGAACATTGATCATGCTGAGGCTTCTAATACTATGCTGGAGGAAGAGAGATGCAGGTGCACACTCCTAGCACTAAGAACATTGATCATGCTGAGGCTTCTAATACTATGCTGGAGGAAGAGAGATGCAGATGCACACTCCTAGCACTAAGAATACTGATCATGCTGAGGCTTCTAATACTATGCTGGGGGAAGAGAGATTCAGACGCACACTCCTAGCACTAAGAACACTGATCATGCTGAGGCTTCTTATACTATGCTGGGGGAAGAGAGATGCAGACGCACACTACTAGCACTAAGAACACTGATCATGCTGAGGCTTCTAATACTATGCTGGGGGAAGAGAGATTCAGACGCACACTCCTAGCACTAAGAACACTGATCATGCTGAGGCTTCTTATACTATGCTGGGGGAAGAGAGATGCAGACGCACACTACTAGCACTAAGAACACTGATCATGCTGAGGCTTCTAATATTATGCTGGGGGAAGAGAGATTCAGACGCACACTCCTAGCACTAAGAACACTGATCATGCTGAGGCTTCTAATACTATGCTGGGGGAAGAGAGATGCAGATGCACACTCCTAGCACTAAGAACACTCATCATGCTGAGGCTTCTAATACTATGCTGGAGGAAGAGAGATGCAGATGCACACTACTAGCACTAAGAACACTGATCATGCTGAGGCTTCTTATACTATGCTGGGGGAAGAGAGATGCAGATGCACACTCCTAGCACTAAGAACACTGATCATGCTGAGGCTTCTAATACTATGCTGGGGGAAGAGAGATTCAGACGCACACTCCTAGCACTAAGAACACTGATCATGCTGAGGCTTCTTATACTATGCTGGGGGAAGATAGATGCAGACGCACACTACTAGCACTAAGAATACTGATCATGCTGAGGCTTCTAATACTATGCTGGGGGAAGAGAGATTCAGACGCACACTCCTAGCACTAAGAACACTGATCATGCTGAGGCTTCTAATACTATGCTGGGGGAAGAGAGATGCAGATGCACACTCCTAGCACTAAGAACACTCATCATGCTGAGGCTTCTAATACTATGCTGGGGGAAGAGAGATTCAGACGCACACTCCTAGCACTAAGAACACTGATCATGCTGAGGCTTCTTATACTATGCTGGGGGAAGAGAGATGCAGACTCACACTACTAGCACTAAGAACACTGATCATGCTGAGGCTTCTAATACTATGCTGGAGGAAGAGAGATGCAGATGCACACTCCTAGCACTAAGAACACTGATCATGCTGAGGCTTCTTATACTATGCTGGAGGAAGAGAGATGCAGATGCACACTCCTAGCACTAAGAACACTGATCATGCTGAGGCTTCTAATACTATGCTGGGGGAAGAGAGCTGCAGATGCACACTCCTAGCACTAAGAACACTGATCATGCTGAGGCTTCTTATACTATGCTGGAGGAAGAGAGCTGCAGATGCACACTCCTAGCACTAAGAACATTGATCATGCTGAGGCTTCTAATACTATGCTGGAGGAAGAGAGATGCAGATGCACACTCCTAGCACTAAGATTACTGATCATGCTGAGGCTTCTAATACTATGCTGGAGGAAGAGAGATGCAGTTGCACTCTCCTAGCACTAAGAACACTGATCATGCTGAGGCTTCTAATACTATGCTGGAGGAAGAGAGATGCAGGTGCACACTCCTAGCACTAAGAACATTGATCATGCTGAGGCTTCTAATACTATGCTGGAGGAAGAGAGATACAGGTGCACACTCCTAGCACTAAGAACACTGATCATGCTGAGGCTTCTAATACTATGCTGGAGGAAGAGAGGTGCAGATGCACACTCCTAGCACTAAGAACACTGATCATGCTGAGGCTTCTAATACTATGCTGGAGGAAGAGAGATGCCGATGCACACACCTAGCACTAAGAACATTGATCATGCTGAGGCTTCTAATACTATGCTGGAGGAAGAGAGATGCAGATGCACACTCCTAGCACTAAGAACACTGATCATGCTGAGGCTTCTAATACTATGCTGGAGGAAGAGAGATGCAGGTGCACACTCCTAGCACTAAGAACATTGATCATGCTGAGGCTACTAATACTATGCTGGAGGAAGAGAGATGCAGGTGCACACTCCTAGCACTAAGAACATTGATCATGCTGAGGCTTCTAATACTATGCTGGAGGAAGAGAGATGCAGATGCACACTCCTAGCACTAAGAATACTGATCATGCTGAGGCTTCTAATACTATGCTGGGGGAAGAGAGATGCAGATGCACACTCCTAGCACTAAGAACACTGATCATGCTGAGGCTTCTAATACTATGCTGGAGGAAGAGAGATGCAGACGCACACTCCTAGCACTAAGAACACTGATCATGCTGAGGTTTCTAATACTATGCTGGAGGAAGAGAGATGCAGATGCACACTCCTAGCACTAAGAACACTGATCATGCTGAGGCTTCTAATACTATGCTGGGGGAAGAGAGATTCAGACGCACACTCCTAGCACTAAGAACACTGATCATGCTGAGGCTTCTAATACTATGCTGGGGGAAGAGAGATGCAGACGCACACTACTAGCACTAAGAACACTGATCATGCTGAGGCTTCTAATACTATGCTGGAGGAAGAGAGATTCAGACGCACACTCCTAGCACTAAGAACACTGATCATGCTGAGGCTTCTAATACTATGCTGGGGGAAGAGAGATGCAGATGCACACTCCTAGCACTAAGAACACTCATCATGCTGAGGCTTCTAATACTATGCTGGAAGAAGGGAGATGCAGATGCACACTCCTAGCACTAAGAACATTGATCATGCTGATGCTTCTAATACTATGCTGGAGGAAGAGAGATGCAGATGCACACTCCTAGCACTAAGAACACTGATCATGCTGAGGCTTCTTATACTATGCTGGAGGAAGAGAGATGCAGATGCATACTCCTAGCACTAAGAACACTGATCATGCTGAGGCTTCTAATACTATGCTGGAGGAAGAGAGATGCAGATGCACACTCCTAGCACTAAGAACACTGATCATGCTGAGGCTTCTAATACTATGCCGGAGGAAGAGAGATGCAGATGCACACTCCTAGCACTAAGAACACTGATCATGCTGAGGCTTCTAATACTATGCTGGGGAAAGAGAGATGCAGATGTACACTCCTAGCACTAAGAACACTGATCATGCTGAGGCTTCTAATACTATGCTGGGGGAAGAGAGATGCAGATGCACACTCCTAGCACTAAGAACACTGATCATGCTGAGGCTTCTAATACTATGCTGGAGGAAGAGAGATGCAGATGCACACTCCTAGCACTAAGATTACTGATCATGCTGAGGCTTCTAATACTATGCTGGAGGAAGAGAGATGCAGATGCACACTCCTAGCACTATGAACACTGATCATGCTGAGGCTTCTAATACTATGCTGGAGGAAGAGAGATGCAGATGCACACTCCTAGCACTAAGAACACTGATCATGCTGAGGCTTCTAATACTATGCTGGAGGAAGAGAGATGCAGATGCACACTACTAGCACTAAGAACACTGATCATGCTGAGGCTTCTAATACTATGCTGGGGGAAGAGAGATTCAGACGCACACTCCTAGCACTAAGAACACTGATCATGCTGAGGCTTCTTATACTATGCTGGGGGAAGAGAGATGCAGACTCACACTACTAGCACTAAGAACACTGATCATGCTGAGGCTTATAATACTATGCTGGAGGAAGAGAGATGCAGATGCACACTCCTAGCACTAAGAACACTGATCATGCTGAGGCTTCTTATACTATGCTGGAGGAAGAGAGATGCAGATGCACACTCCTAGCACTAAGAACACTGATCATGCTGAGGCTTCTAATACTATGCTGGGGGAAGAGAGCTGCAGATGCACACTCCTAGCACTAAGAACACTGATCATGCTGAGGCTTCTTATACTATGCTGGAGGAAGAGAGCTGCAGATGCACACTCCTAGCACTAAGATTACTGATCATGCTGAGGCTTCTAATACTATGCTGGAGGAAGAGAGATGCAGTTGCACTCTCCTAGCACTAAGAACACTGATCATGCTGAGGCTTCTAATACTATGCTGGAGGAAGAGAGATGCAGGTGCACACTCCTAGCACTAAGAACATTGATCATGCTGAGGCTTCTAATACTATGCTGGAGGAAGAGAGATACAGGTGCACACACCTAGCACTAAGAACATTGATCATGCTGAGGCTTCTAATACTATGCTGGAGGAAGAGAGATGCAGTTGCACACTCCTAGCACTAAGAACACTGATCATGCTGAGGCTTCTAATACTATGCTGGAGGAAGAGAGATGCAGGTGCACACTCCTAGCACTAAGAACATTGATCATGCTGAGGCTTCTAATACTATGCTGGAGGAAGAGAGATGCAGGTGCACACTCCTAGCACTAAGAACATTGATCATGCTGAGGCTTCTAATACTATGCTGGAGGAAGAGAGATGCAGATGCACACTCCTAGCACTAAGAATACTGATCATGCTGAGGCTTCTAATACTATGCTGGGGGAAGAGAGATTCAGACGCACACTCCTAGCACTAAGAACACTGATCATGCTGAGGCTTCTTATACTATGCTGGGGGAAGAGAGATGCAGACGCACACTACTAGCACTAAGAACACTGATCATGCTGAGGCTTCTAATACTATGCTGGGGGAAGAGAGATTCAGACGCACACTCCTAGCACTAAGAACACTGATCATGCTGAGGCTTCTTATACTATGCTGGGGGAAGAGAGATGCAGACGCACACTACTAGCACTAAGAACACTGATCATGCTGAGGCTTCTAATACTATGCTGGGGGAAGAGAGATTCAGACGCACACTCCTAGCACTAAGAACACTGATCATGCTGAGGCTTCTAATACTATGCTGGGGGAAGAGAGATGCAGATGCACACTCCTAGCACTAAGAACACTCATCATGCTGAGGCTTCTAATACTATGCTGGAGGAAGAGAGATGCAGATGCACACTACTAGCACTAAGAACACTGATCATGCTGAGGCTTCTTATACTATGCTGGGGGAAGAGAGATGCAGATGCACACTCCTAGCACTAAGAACACTGATCATGCTGAGGCTTCTAATACTATGCTGGGGGAAGAGAGATTCAGACGCACACTCCTAGCACTAAGAACACTGATCATGCTGAGGCTTCTTATACTATGCTGGGGGAAGATAGATGCAGACGCACACTACTAGCACTAAGAATACTGATCATGCTGAGGCTTCTAATACTATGCTGGGGGAAGAGAGATTCAGACGCACACTCCTAGCACTAAGAACACTGATCATGCTGAGGCTTCTAATACTATGCTGGGGGAAGAGAGATGCAGATGCACACTCCTAGCACTAAGAACACTCATCATGCTGAGGCTTCTAATACTATGCTGGGGGAAGAGAGATTCAGACGCACACTCCTAGCACTAAGAACACTGATCATGCTGAGGCTTCTTATACTATGCTGGGGGAAGAGAGATGCAGACTCACACTACTAGCACTAAGAACACTGATCATGCTGAGGCTTCTAATACTATGCTGGAGGAAGAGAGATGCAGATGCACACTCCTAGCACTAAGAACACTGATCATGCTGAGGCTTCTTATACTATGCTGGAGGAAGAGAGATGCAGATGCACACTCCTAGCACTAAGAACACTGATCATGCTGAGGCTTCTAATACTATGCTGGGGGAAGAGAGCTGCAGATGCACACTCCTAGCACTAAGAACACTGATCATGCTGAGGCTTCTTATACTATGCTGGAGGAAGAGAGCTGCAGATGCACACTCCTAGCACTAAGAACATTGATCATGCTGAGGCTTCTAATACTATGCTGGAGGAAGAGAGATGCAGATGCACACTCCTAGCACTAAGATTACTGATCATGCTGAGGCTTCTAATACTATGCTGGAGGAAGAGAGATGCAGTTGCACTCTCCTAGCACTAAGAACACTGATCATGCTGAGGCTTCTAATACTATGCTGGAGGAAGAGAGATGCAGGTGCACACTCCTAGCACTAAGAACATTGATCATGCTGAGGCTTCTAATACTATGCTGGAGGAAGAGAGATACAGGTGCACACTCCTAGCACTAAGAACACTGATCATGCTGAGGCTTCTAATACTATGCTGGAGGAAGAGAGGTGCAGATGCACACTCCTAGCACTAAGAACACTGATCATGCTGAGGCTTCTAATACTATGCTGGAGGAAGAGAGATGCCGATGCACACACCTAGCACTAAGAACATTGATCATGCTGAGGCTTCTAATACTATGCTGGAGGAAGAGAGATGCAGATGCACACTCCTAGCACTAAGAACACTGATCATGCTGAGGCTTCTAATACTATGCTGGAGGAAGAGAGATGGAGGTGCACACTCCTAGCACTAAGAACATTGATCATGCTGAGGCTACTAATACTATGCTGGAGGAAGAGAGATGCAGGTGCACACTCCTAGCACTAAGAACATTGATCATGCTGAGGCTTCTAATACTATGCTGGAGGAAGAGAGATGCAGATGCACACTCCTAGCACTAAGAATACTGATCATGCTGAGGCTTCTAATACTATGCTGGGGGAAGAGAGATGCAGATGCACACTCCTAGCACTAAGAACACTGATCATGCTGAGGCTTCTAATACTATGCTGGAGGAAGAGAGATGCAGACGCACACTACTAGCACTAAGAACACTGATCATGCTGAGGCTTCTTATACTATGCTGGAGGAAGAGTGCTGCAGATGCACACTCCTAGCACTAAGAACACTGATCATGCTGAGGCTTCTAATACTATGCTGGGGGAAGAGAGATGCAGATGCACACTCCTAGCACTAAGAACACTGATCATGCTGAGGCTTCTAATACTATGCTGGAGGAAGAGAGATGCAGATGTACACTCCTAGCACTAAGAACACTGATCATGCTGAGGCTTCTAATACTATGCTAGAGGAAGAGAGATGCAGTTGCACACTCCTAGCACTAAGAACACTGATCATGCTGAGGCTTCTAATACTATGCTGGAGGAAGAGAGATGCAGATGCACACTCCTAGCACTAAGAACATTGATCATGCTGAGGCTTCTAATACTATGCTGGAGGAAGAGAGATGCAGGGGCACACTCCTAGCACTAAGAACATTGATCATGCTGAGGCTTCTAATACTATGCTGGAGGAAGAGAGATGCAGGTGCACACTCCTAGCACTAAGAACACTGATCATGCTGAGGCTTCTAATACTATGCTGGGGGAAGAGAGATGCAGATGCACACTCCTAGCACTTAGAACACTGATCATGCTGAGGCTTCTAATACTATGCTGGAGGAAGAGAGATGCAGACGCACACTACTAGCACTAAGAACACTGATCATGCTGAGGCTTCTAATACTATGCTGGAGGAAGAGAGATGCAGATGCACACTCCTAGCACTAAGAACACTGATCATGCTGAGGCTTCTAATACTATGCTGGAGGAAGAGAGATGCAGACGCACACTCCTAGCACTAAGAACACTGATCATGCTGAGGCTTCTAATACTATGCTGGAGGAAGAGAGATGCAGATGCACACTCCTAGCACTAAGAACACTGATCATGCTGAGGCTTCTAATACTATGCTGGGGGAAGAGAGATGCAGATGCACACTCCTAGCACTAAGAACACTGACCATGCTGAGGCTTCTAATACTATGCTGGAGGAAGAGAGATGCAGACGCACACTCCTAGCACTAAGAACACTGATCATGCTGAGGCTTCTAATACTATTCTGGAGGAAGAGAGATGCAGATGCACACTCCTAGCACTAAGAACACTGATCATGCTGAGGCTTCTAATACTATGCTGGAGGAAGAGAGATGCAGATGCACACTCCTAGCACTAAGAACACTGATCATGCTGAGGCTTCTAATACTATGCTGGGGGAAGAGAGATGCAGATGCACTCTCCTAGCACTAAGAACACTGACCATGCTGAGGCTTCTAATACTGTGCTGGGGGAAGAGAGATGCAGATGCACACTCCTAGCACTAAGAACACTGATCATGCTGAGGCTTCTAATACTATGCTGGAGGAAGAGAGATGCAGACGCACACTCCTAGCACTAAGAACACTGATCATGCTGAGGCTTCTAATACTATGCTGGAGGAAGAGAGATGCAGATGCACACTCCTAGCACTAAGAACACTGATCATGCTGAGGCTTCTAATACTATGCTGGGGGAAGAGAGATGCAGATGCACACTCCTAGCACTAAGAACACTGATCATGCTGAGGCTTCTAATACTATGCTGGAGGAAGAGAGATGCAGATGCACACTCCTAGCACTAAGAACATTGATCATGCTGAGGCTTCTAATAATATGCTGGAGGAAGAGAGATGCAGATGCACACTCCTAGCACTAAGAACACTGATCATGCTGAGGCTTCTTATACTATGCTGGAGGAAGAGAGATGCAGATGCACACTCCTAGCACTAAGAACACTGATCATGCTGAGGCTTCTAATACTATGCTGGAGGAAGAGAGATGCAGATGCACACTCCTAGCACTAAGAACACTGATCATGCTGAGGCTTCTAATACTATGCTGGAGGAAGAGAGATGCAGACGCACACTCCTAGCACTAAGAACACTGATCATGCTGAGGCTTCTAATACTATGCTGGAGGAAGAGAGATGCAGATGCACACTCCTAGCACTAAGAACACTGATCATGCTGAGGCTTCTAATACTATGCTGGGGGAAGAGAGATGCAGATGCACACTCCTAGCACTAAGAACACTGATCATGCTGAGGCTTCTAATACTATGCTGGAGGAAGAGAGATGCAGATGCACACTCCTAGCACTAAGAACATTGATCATGCTGAGGCTTCTAATACTATGCTGGAGGAAGAGAGATGCAGATGCACACTCCTAGCACTAAGAACACTGATCATGCTGAGGCTTCTAATACTATGCTGGGGAAAGAGAGATGCAGATGTACACTCCTAGCACTAAGAACACTGATTATGCTGAGGCTTCTAATACTATGCTGGGGGAAGAGAGATGCAGCACTAAGAACACTGATCATGCTGAGGCTTCTAATACTATGCTGGGGGAAGAGAGATGCAGATGCACACTCCTAGCACTAAGAACACTGATCATGCTGAGGCTTCTAATACTATGCTGGAGGAAGAGAGATGCAGACGCACACTCCTAGCACTAAGAACACTGATCATGCTGAGGCTTCTAATACTATGCTGGAGGAAGAGAGATGCAGATGCACACTCCTAGCACTAAGAACACTGATCATGCTGAGGCTTCTAATACTATGCTGGAGGAAGAGAGATGCAGATGCACACTACTAGCACTAAGAACACTGATCATGCTGAGGCTTCTAATACTATGCTGGGGAAAGAGAGATGCAGATGCACACTACTAGCACTAAGAACACTGATCATGCTGAGGCTTCTAATACTATGCTGGAGGAAGAGAGATGCAGATGCACACTCCTAGCACTAAGAACACTGATCATGCTGAGGCTTCTAATACTATGCTGGAGGAAGAGAGATGCAGATGCACACTCCTAGCACTAAGAACACTGATCATGCTGAGGCTTCTAATACTATGCTGGAGGAAGAGAGATGCCGATGCACACACCTAGCACTAAGAACATTGATCATGCTGAGGCTTCTAATACTATGCTGGAGGAAGAGAGATGCAGATGCACACTCCTAGCACTAAGAACACTGATCATGCTGAGGCTTCTAATACTATGCTGGAGGAAGAGAGATGCAGGTGCACACTCCTAGCACTAAGAACACTGATCATGCTGAGGCTTCTTATACTATGCTGGAGGAAGAGAGATGCAGATGCACACTCCTAGCACTAAGAACACTGATCATGCTGAGGCTTCTAATACTATGCTGGGGGAAGAGAGCTGCAGATGCACACTCCTAGCACTAAGAACACTGATCATGCTGAGGCTTCTTATACTATGCTGGAGGAAGAGAGCTGCAGATGCACACTCCTAGCACTAAGAACATTGATCATGCTGAGGCTTCTAATACTATGCTGGAGGAAGAGAGATGCAGATGCACACTCCTAGCACTAAGATTACTGATCATGCTGAGGCTTCTAATACTATGCTGGAGGAAGAGAGATGCAGTTGCACTCTCCTAGCACTAAGAACACTGATCATGCTGAGGCTTCTAATACTATGCTGGAGGAAGAGAGATGCAGGTGCACACTCCTAGCACTAAGAACATTGATCATGCTGAGGCTTCTAATACTATGCTGGAGGAAGAGAGATACAGGTGCACACTCCTAGCACTAAGAACACTGATCATGCTGAGGCTTCTAATACTATGCTGGAGGAAGAGAGGTGCAGATGCACACTCCTAGCACTAAGAACACTGATCATGCTGAGGCTTCTAATACTATGCTGGAGGAAGAGAGATGCCGATGCACACACCTAGCACTAAGAACATTGATCATGCTGAGGCTTCTAATACTATGCTGGAGGAAGAGAGATGCAGATGCACACTCCTAGCACTAAGAACACTGATCATGCTGAGGCTTCTAATACTATGCTGGAGGAAGAGAGATGCAGGTGCACACTCCTAGCACTAAGAACATTGATCATGCTGAGGCTACTAATACTATGCTGGAGGAAGAGAGATGCAGGTGCACACTCCTAGCACTAAGAACATTGATCATGCTGAGGCTTCTAATACTATGCTGGAGGAAGAGAGATGCAGATGCACACTCCTAGCACTAAGAATACTGATCATGCTGAGGCTTCTAATACTATGCTGGGGGAAGAGAGATGCAGATGCACACTCCTAGCACTAAGAACACTGATCATGCTGAGGCTTCTAATACTATGCTGGAGGAAGAGAGATGCAGACGCACACTCCTAGCACTAAGAACACTGATCATGCTGAGGTTTCTAATACTATGCTGGAGGAAGAGAGATGCAGACGCACACTACTAGCACTAAGAACACTGATCATGCTGAGGCTTCTTATACTATGCTGGAGGAAGAGAGCTGCAGATGCACACTCCTAGCACTAAGAACACTGATCATGCTGAGGCTTCTAATACTATGCTGGGGGAAGAGAGATGCAGATGCACACTCCTAGCACTAAGAACACTGATCATGCTGAGGCTTCTAATACTATGCTGGGGGAAGAGAGACGCAGATGCACACTCCTAGCAATAAGAACACTGATCATGCTGAGGCTTCTAATACTATGCTGGAGGAAGAGAGATGCAGATGTACACTCCTAGCACTAAGAACACTGATCATGCTGAGGCTTCTAATACTATGCTAGAGGAAGAGAGATGCAGTTGCACACTCCTAGCACTAAGAACACTGATCATGCTGAGGCTTCTAATACTATGCTGGAGGAAGAGAGATGCAGATGCACACTCCTAGCACTAAGAACATTGATCATGCTGAGGCTTCTAATACTATGCTGGAGGAAGAGAGATGCAGGGGCACACTCCTAGCACTAAGAACATTGATCATGCTGAGGCTTCTAATACTATGCTGGAGGAAGAGAGATGCAGGTGCACACTCCTAGCACTAAGAACACTGATCATGCTGAGGCTTCTAATACTATGCTGGGGGAAGAGAGATGCAGATGCACACTCCTAGCACTTAGAACACTGATCATGCTGAGGCTTCTAATACTATGCTGGAGGAAGAGAGATGCAGACGCACACTACTAGCACTAAGAACACTGATCATGCTGAGGCTTCTAATACTATGCTGGAGGAAGAGAGATGCAGATGCACACTCCTAGCACTAAGAACACTGATCATGCTGAGGCTTCTAATACTATGCTGGAGGAAGAGAGATGCAGACGCACACTCCTAGCACTAAGAACACTGATCATGCTGAGGCTTCTAATACTATGCTGGAGGAAGAGAGATGCAGATGCACACTCCTAGCACTAAGAACACTGATCATGCTGAGGCTTCTAATACTATGCTGGGGGAAGAGAGATGCAGATGCACACTCCTAGCACTAAGAACACTGACCATGCTGAGGCTTCTAATACTATGCTGGAGGAAGAGAGATGCAGACGCACACTCCTAGCACTAAGAACACTGATCATGCTGAGGCTTCTAATACTATTCTGGAGGAAGAGAGATGCAGATGCACACTCCTAGCACTAAGAACACTGATCATGCTGAGGCTTCTAATACTATGCTGGAGGAAGAGAGATGCAGATGCACACTCCTAGCACTAAGAACACTGATCATGCTGAGGCTTCTAATACTATGCTGGGGGAAGAGAGATGCAGATGCACACTCCTAGCACTAAGAATACTGACCATGCTGAGGCTTCTAATACTGTGCTGGGGGAAGAGAGATGCAGATGCACACTCCTAGCACTAAGAACACTGATCATGCTGAGGCTTCTAATACTATGCTGGAGGAAGAGAGATGCAGACGCACACTCCTAGCACTAAGAACACTGATCATGCTGAGGCTTCTAATACTATGCTGGAGGAAGAGAGATGCAGATGCACACTCCTAGCACTAAGAACACTGATCATGCTGAGGCTTCTAATACTATGCTGGGGGAAGAGAGATGCAGATGCACACTCCTAGCACTAAGAACACTGATCATGCTGAGGCTTCTAATACTATGCTGGGGAAAGAGAGATGCAGATGTACACTCCTAGCACTAAGAACACTGATTATGCTGAGGCTTCTAATACTATGCTGGGGGAAGAGAGATGCAGCACTAAGAACACTGATCATGCTGAGGCTTCTAATACTATGCTGGGGGAAGAGAGATGCAGATGCACACTCCTAGCACTAAGAACACTGATCATGCTGAGGCTTCTAATACTATGCTGGAGGAAGAGAGATGCAGACGCACACTCCTAGCACTAAGAACACTGATCATGCTGAGGCTTCTAATACTATGCTGGAGGAAGAGAGATGCAGATGCACACTCCTAGCACTAAGAACACTGATCATGCTGAGGCTTCTAATACTATGCTGGAGGAAGAGAGATGCAGATGCACACTACTAGCACTAAGAACACTGATCATGCTGAGGCTTCTAATACTATGCTGGGGAAAGAGAGATGCAGATGCACACTACTAGCACTAAGAACACTGATCATGCTGAGGCTTCTAATACTATGCTGGAGGAAGAGAGATGCAGATGCACACTCCTAGCACTAAGAACACTGATCATGCTGAGGCTTCTAATACTATGCTGGAGGAAGAGAGATGCAGATGCACACTCCTAGCACTAAGAACATTGATCATGCTGAGGCTTCTAATAATATGCTGGAGGAAGAGAGATGCAGATGCACACTCCTAGCACTAAGAACACTGATCATGCTGAGGCTTCTTATACTATGCTGGAGGAAGAGAGATGCAGATGCACACTCCTAGCACTAAGAACACTGATCATGCTGAGGCTTCTAATACTATGCTGGAGGAAGAGAGATGCAGATGCACACTCCTAGCACTAAGAACACTGATCATGCTGAGGCTTCTAATACTATGCTGGAGGAAGATAGATGCAGATGCACACTCCTAGCACTAAGAACACTGATCATGCTGAGGCTTCTTATACTATGCTCGAGGAAGAGAGATGCAGATGCACACTCCTAGCACTAAGAACACTGATCATGCTGAGGCTTCTAATACTATGCTGGAGGAAGAGAGATGCAGACGCACACTCCTAGCACTAAGAACACTGATCATGCTGAGGCTTCTAATACTATGCTGGAGGAAGAGAGATGCAGATGCACACTCCTAGCACTAAGAACACTGATCATGCTGAGGCTTCTAATACTATGCTGGGGGAAGAGAGATGCAGATGCACACTCCTAGCACTAAGAACACTGATCATGCTGAGGCTTCTAATACTATGCTGGAGGAAGAGAGATGCAGATGCACACTCCTAGCACTAAGAACATTGATCATGCTGAGGCTTCTAATACTATGCTGGAGGAAGAGAGATGCAGATGCACACTCCTAGCACTAAGAACACTGATCATGCTGAGGCTTCTAATACTATGCTGGGGAAAGAGAGATGCAGATGTACACTCCTAGCACTAAGAACACTGATTATGCTGAGGCTTCTAATACTATGCTGGGGGAAGAGAGATGCAGCACTAAGAACACTGATCATGCTGAGGCTTCTAATACTATGCTGGGGGAAGAGAGATGCAGATGCACACTCCTAGCACTAAGAACACTGATCATGCTGAGGCTTCTAATACTATGCTGGAGGAAGAGAGATGCAGATGCACACTCCTAGCACTAAGAACACTGATCATGCTGAGGCTTCTAATACTATGCTGGGGGAAGAGAGATGCAGATGCACACTCCTAGCACTAAGAACACTGACCATGCTGAGGCTTCTAATACTATGCTGGAGGAAGAGAGATGCAGACGCACACTCCTAGCACTAAGAACACTGATCATGCTGAGGCTTCTAATACTATTCTGGAGGAAGAGAGATGCAGATGCACACTCCTAGCACTAAGAACACTGATCATGCTGAGGCTTCTAATACTATGCTGGGGGAAGAGAGATTCAGACGCACACTCCTAGCACTAAGAACACTGATCATGCTGAGGCTTCTTATACTATGCTGGGGGAAGATAGATGCAGACGCACACTACTAGCACTAAGAACACTGATCATGCTGAGGCTTCTAATACTATGCTGGGGGAAGAGAGATTCAGACGCACACTCCTAGCACTAAGAACACTGATCATGCTGAGGCTTCTAATACTATGCTGGGGGAAGAGAGATGCAGATGCACACTCCTAGCACTAAGAACACTCATCATGCTGAGGCTTCTAATACTATGCTGGGGGAAGAGAGATTCAGACGCACACTCCTAGCACTAAGAACACTGATCATGCTGAGGCTTCTTATACTATGCTGGGGGAAGAGAGATGCAGACTCACACTACTAGCACTAAGAACACTGATCATGCTGAGGCTTCTAATACTATGCTGGAGGAAGAGAGATGCAGATGCACACTCCTAGCACTAAGAACACTGATCATGCTGAGGCTTCTTATACTATGCTGGAGGAAGAGAGATGCAGATGCACACTCCTAGCACTAAGAACACTGACCATGCTGAGGCTTCTAATACTATGCTGGAGGAAGAGAGATGCAGACGCACACTCCTAGCACTAAGAACACTGATCATGCTGAGGCTTCTAATACTATTCTGGAGGAAGAGAGATGCAGATGCACACTCCTAGCACTAAGAACACTGATCATGCTGAGGCTTCTAATACTATGCTGGAGGAAGAGAGATGCAGATGCACACTCCTAGCACTAAGAACACTGATCATGCTGAGGCTTCTAATACTATGCTGGGGGAAGAGAGATGCAGATGCACACTCCTAGCACTAAGAATACTGACCATGCTGAGGCTTCTAATACTGTGCTGGGGGAAGAGAGATGCAGATGCACACTCCTAGCACTAAGAACACTGATCATGCTGAGGCTTCTAATACTATGCTGGAGGAAGAGAGATGCAGACGCACACTCCTAGCACTAAGAACACTGATCATGCTGAGGCTTCTAATACTATGCTGGAGGAAGAGAGATGCAGATGCACACTCCTAGCACTAAGAACACTGATCATGCTGAGGCTTCTAATACTATGCTGGGGGAAGAGAGATGCAGATGCACACTCCTAGCACTAAGAACACTGATCATGCTGAGGCTTCTAATACTATGCTGGAGGAAGAGAGATGCAGATGCACACTCCTAGCACTAAGAACATTGATCATGCTGAGGCTTCTAATAATATGCTGGAGGAAGAGAGATGCAGATGCACACTCCTAGCACTAAGAACACTGATCATGCTGAGGCTTCTTATACTATGCTGGAGGAAGAGAGATGCAGATGCACACTCCTAGCACTAAGAACACTGATCATGCTGAGGCTTCTAATACTATGCTGGAGGAAGAGAGATGCAGATGCACACTCCTAGCACTAAGAACACTGATCATGCTGAGGCTTCTAATACTATGCTGGAGGAAGATAGATGCAGATGCACACTCCTAGCACTAAGAACACTGATCATGCTGAGGCTTCTTATACTATGCTCGAGGAAGAGAGATGCAGATGCACACTCCTAGCACTAAGAACACTGATCATGCTGAGGCTTCTAATACTATGCTGGAGGAAGAGAGATGCAGACGCACACTCCTAGCACTAAGAACACTGATCATGCTGAGGCTTCTAATACTATGCTGGAGGAAGAGAGATGCAGATGCACACTCCTAGCACTAAGAACACTGATCATGCTGAGGCTTCTAATACTATGCTGGGGGAAGAGAGATGCAGATGCACACTCCTAGCACTAAGAACACTGATCATGCTGAGGCTTCTAATACTATGCTGGAGGAAGAGAGATGCAGATGCACACTCCTAGCACTAAGAACATTGATCATGCTGAGGCTTCTAATACTATGCTGGAGGAAGAGAGATGCAGATGCACACTCCTAGCACTAAGAACACTGATCATGCTGAGGCTTCTAATACTATGCTGGGGAAAGAGAGATGCAGATGTACACTCCTAGCACTAAGAACACTGATTATGCTGAGGCTTCTAATACTATGCTGGGGGAAGAGAGATGCAGCACTAAGAACACTGATCATGCTGAGGCTTCTAATACTATGCTGGGGGAAGAGAGATGCAGATGCACACTCCTAGCACTAAGAACACTGATCATGCTGAGGCTTCTAATACTATGCTGGAGGAAGAGAGATGCAGATGCACACTCCTAGCACTAAGAACACTGATCATGCTGAGGCTTCTAATACTATGCTGGGGGAAGAGAGATGCAGATGCACACTCCTAGCACTAAGAACACTGACCATGCTGAGGCTTCTAATACTATGCTGGAGGAAGAGAGATGCAGACGCACACTCCTAGCACTAAGAACACTGATCATGCTGAGGCTTCTAATACTATTCTGGAGGAAGAGAGATGCAGATGCACACTCCTAGCACTAAGAACACTGATCATGCTGAGGCTTCTAATACTATGCTGGGGGAAGAGAGATTCAGACGCACACTCCTAGCACTAAGAACACTGATCATGCTGAGGCTTCTTATACTATGCTGGGGGAAGATAGATGCAGACGCACACTACTAGCACTAAGAACACTGATCATGCTGAGGCTTCTAATACTATGCTGGGGGAAGAGAGATTCAGACGCACACTCCTAGCACTAAGAACACTGATCATGCTGAGGCTTCTAATACTATGCTGGGGGAAGAGAGATGCAGATGCACACTCCTAGCACTAAGAACACTCATCATGCTGAGGCTTCTAATACTATGCTGGGGGAAGAGAGATTCAGACGCACACTCCTAGCACTAAGAACACTGATCATGCTGAGGCTTCTTATACTATGCTGGGGGAAGAGAGATGCAGACTCACACTACTAGCACTAAGAACACTGATCATGCTGAGGCTTCTAATACTATGCTGGAGGAAGAGAGATGCAGATGCACACTCCTAGCACTAAGAACACTGATCATGCTGAGGCTTCTTATACTATGCTGGAGGAAGAGAGATGCAGATGCACACTCCTAGCACTAAGAACACTGACCATGCTGAGGCTTCTAATACTATGCTGGAGGAAGAGAGATGCAGACGCACACTCCTAGCACTAAGAACACTGATCATGCTGAGGCTTCTAATACTATTCTGGAGGAAGAGAGATGCAGATGCACACTCCTAGCACTAAGAACACTGATCATGCTGAGGCTTCTAATACTATGCTGGAGGAAGAGAGATGCAGATGCACACTCCTAGCACTAAGAACACTGATCATGCTGAGGCTTCTAATACTATGCTGGGGGAAGAGAGATGCAGATGCACACTCCTAGCACTAAGAATACTGACCATGCTGAGGCTTCTAATACTGTGCTGGGGGAAGAGAGATGCAGATGCACACTCCTAGCACTAAGAACACTGATCATGCTGAGGCTTCTAATACTATGCTGGAGGAAGAGAGATGCAGACGCACACTCCTAGCACTAAGAACACTGATCATGCTGAGGCTTCTAATACTATGCTGGAGGAAGAGAGATGCAGATGCACACTCCTAGCACTAAGAACACTGATCATGCTGAGGCTTCTAATACTATGCTGGGGGAAGAGAGATGCAGATGCACACTCCTAGCACTAAGAACACTGATCATGCTGAGGCTTCTAATACTATGCTGGAGGAAGAGAGATGCAGATGCACACTCCTAGCACTAAGAACATTGATCATGCTGAGGCTTCTAATAATATGCTGGAGGAAGAGAGATGCAGATGCACACTCCTAGCACTAAGAACACTGATCATGCTGAGGCTTCTTATACTATGCTGGAGGAAGAGAGATGCAGATGCACACTCCTAGCACTAAGAACACTGATCATGCTGAGGCTTCTAATACTATGCTGGAGGAAGAGAGATGCAGATGCACACTCCTAGCACTAAGAACACTGATCATGCTGAGGCTTCTAATACTATGCTGGAGGAAGATAGATGCAGATGCACACTCCTAGCACTAAGAACACTGATCATGCTGAGGCTTCTTATACTATGCTCGAGGAAGAGAGATGCAGATGCACACTCCTAGCACTAAGAACACTGATCATGCTGAGGCTTCTAATACTATGCTGGAGGAAGAGAGATGCAGACGCACACTCCTAGCACTAAGAACACTGATCATGCTGAGGCTTCTAATACTATGCTGGAGGAAGAGAGATGCAGATGCACACTCCTAGCACTAAGAACACTGATCATGCTGAGGCTTCTAATACTATGCTGGGGGAAGAGAGATGCAGATGCACACTCCTAGCACTAAGAACACTGATCATGCTGAGGCTTCTAATACTATGCTGGAGGAAGAGAGATGCAGATGCACACTCCTAGCACTAAGAACATTGATCATGCTGAGGCTTCTAATACTATGCTGGAGGAAGAGAGATGCAGATGCACACTCCTAGCACTAAGAACACTGATCATGCTGAGGCTTCTAATACTATGCTGGGGAAAGAGAGATGCAGATGTACACTCCTAGCACTAAGAACACTGATTATGCTGAGGCTTCTAATACTATGCTGGGGGAAGAGAGATGCAGCACTAAGAACACTGATCATGCTGAGGCTTCTAATACTATGCTGGGGGAAGAGAGATGCAGATGCACACTCCTAGCACTAAGAACACTGATCATGCTGAGGCTTCTAATACTATGCTGGAGGAAGAGAGATGCAGATGCACACTCCTAGCACTAAGAACACTGATCATGCTGAGGCTTCTAATACTATGCTGGGGGAAGAGAGATGCAGATGCACACTCCTAGCACTAAGAACACTGACCATGCTGAGGCTTCTAATACTATGCTGGAGGAAGAGAGATGCAGACGCACACTCCTAGCACTAAGAACACTGATCATGCTGAGGCTTCTAATACTATTCTGGAGGAAGAGAGATGCAGATGCACACTCCTAGCACTAAGAACACTGATCATGCTGAGGCTTCTAATACTATGCTGGGGGAAGAGAGATTCAGACGCACACTCCTAGCACTAAGAACACTGATCATGCTGAGGCTTCTTATACTATGCTGGGGGAAGATAGATGCAGACGCACACTACTAGCACTAAGAACACTGATCATGCTGAGGCTTCTAATACTATGCTGGGGGAAGAGAGATTCAGACGCACACTCCTAGCACTAAGAACACTGATCATGCTGAGGCTTCTAATACTATGCTGGGGGAAGAGAGATGCAGATGCACACTCCTAGCACTAAGAACACTCATCATGCTGAGGCTTCTAATACTATGCTGGGGGAAGAGAGATTCAGACGCACACTCCTAGCACTAAGAACACTGATCATGCTGAGGCTTCTTATACTATGCTGGAGGAAGAGAGATGCAGATGCACACTCCTAGCACTAAGAACACTGATCATGCTGAGGCTTCTAATACTATGCTGGAGGAAGAGAGATGCAGATGCACACTCCTAGCACTAAGAACACTGATCATGCTGAGGCTTCTAATACTATGCTGGAGGAAGAGAGATGCAGATGCACACTCCTAGCACTAAGAACACTGATCATGCTGAGGCTTCTAATACTATGCTGGGGGAAGAGAGATGCAGATGCACACTCCTAGCACTAAGAACACTGATCATGCTGAGGCTTCTAATACTATGCTGGAGGAAGAGAGATGCAGATGCACACTCCTAGCACTAAGAACACTGATCATGCTGAGGCTTCTAATACTATGCTGGGGAAAGAGAGATGCAGATGTACACTCCTAGCACTAAGAACACTGATTATGCTGAGGCTTCTAATACTATGCTGGGGGAAGAGAGATGCAGCACTAAGAACACTGATCATGCTGAGGCTTCTAATACTATGCTGGGGGAAGAGAGATGCAGATGCACACTCCTAGCACTAAGAACACTGATCATGCTGAGGCTTCTAATACTATGCTGGAGGAAGAGAGATGCAGACGCACACTCCTAGCACTAAGAACACTGATCATGCTGAGGCTTCTAATACTATGCTGGAGGAAGAGAGATGCAGATGCACACTCCTAGCACTAAGAACACTGATCATGCTGAGGCTTCTAATACTATGCTGGAGGAAGAGAGATGCAGATGCACACTCCTAGCACTAAGAACACTGATCATGCTGAGGCTTCTAATACTATGCTGGAGGAAGATAGATGCAGATGCACACTCCTAGCACTAAGAACACTGATCATGCTGAGGCTTCTTATACTATGCTCGAGGAAGAGAGATGCAGATGCACACTCCTAGCACTAAGAACACTGATCATGCTGAGGCTTCTAATACTATGCTGGAGGAAGAGAGATGCAGACGCACACTCCTAGCACTAAGAACACTGATCATGCTGAGGCTTCTAATACTATGCTGGAGGAAGAGAGATGCAGATGCACACTCCTAGCACTAAGAACACTGATCATGCTGAGGCTTCTAATACTATGCTGGGGGAAGAGAGATGCAGATGCACACTCCTAGCACTAAGAACACTGATCATGCTGAGGCTTCTAATACTATGCTGGAGGAAGAGAGATGCAGATGCACACTCCTAGCACTAAGAACATTGATCATGCTGAGGCTTCTAATACTATGCTGGAGGAAGAGAGATGCAGATGCACACTCCTAGCACTAAGAACACTGATCATGCTGAGGCTTCTAATACTATGCTGGGGAAAGAGAGATGCAGATGTACACTCCTAGCACTAAGAACACTGATTATGCTGAGGCTTCTAATACTATGCTGGGGGAAGAGAGATGCAGCACTAAGAACACTGATCATGCTGAGGCTTCTAATACTATGCTGGGGGAAGAGAGATGCAGATGCACACTCCTAGCACTAAGAACACTGATCATGCTGAGGCTTCTAATACTATGCTGGAGGAAGAGAGATGCAGATGCACACTCCTAGCACTAAGAACACTGATCATGCTGAGGCTTCTAATACTATGCTGGGGGAAGAGAGATGCAGATGCACACTCCTAGCACTAAGAACACTGACCATGCTGAGGCTTCTAATACTATGCTGGAGGAAGAGAGATGCAGACGCACACTCCTAGCACTAAGAACACTGATCATGCTGAGGCTTCTAATACTATGCTGGAGGAAGAGAGATGCAGACGCACACTCCTAGCACTAAGAACACTGATCATGCTGAGGCTTCTAATACTATTCTGGAGGAAGAGAGATGCAGATGCACACTCCTAGCACTAAGAACACTGATCATGCTGAGGCTTCTAATACTATGCTGGAGGAAGAGAGATGCAGATGCACACTCCTAGCACTAAGAACACTGATCATGCTGAGGCTTCTAATACTATGCTGGGGGAAGAGAGATGCAGATGCACACTCCTAGCACTAAGAATACTGACCATGCTGAGGCTTCTAATACTGTGCTGGGGGAAGAGAGATGCAGATGCACACTCCTAGCACTAAGAACACTGATCATGCTGAGGCTTCTAATACTATGCTGGAGGAAGAGAGATGCAGACGCACACTCCTAGCACTAAGAACACTGATCATGCTGAGGCTTCTAATACTATGCTGGAGGAAGAGAGATGCAGATGCACACTCCTAGCACTAAGAACACTGATCATGCTGAGGCTTCTAATACTATGCTGGGGGAAGAGAGATGCAGATGCACACTCCTAGCACTAAGAACACTGATCATGCTGAGGCTTCTAATACTATGCTGGAGGAAGAGAGATGCAGATGCACACTCCTAGCACTAAGAACATTGATCATGCTGAGGCTTCTAATAATATGCTGGAGGAAGAGAGATGCAGATGCACACTCCTAGCACTAAGAACACTGATCATGCTGAGGCTTCTTATACTATGCTGGAGGAAGAGAGATGCAGATGCACACTCCTAGCACTAAGAACACTGATCATGCTGAGGCTTCTAATACTATGCTGGAGGAAGAGAGATGCAGATGCACACTCCTAGCACTAAGAACACTGATCATGCTGAGGCTTCTAATACTATGCTGGAGGAAGATAGATGCAGATGCACACTCCTAGCACTAAGAACACTGATCATGCTGAGGCTTCTTATACTATGCTCGAGGAAGAGAGATGCAGATGCACACTCCTAGCACTAAGAACACTGATCATGCTGAGGCTTCTAATACTATGCTGGAGGAAGAGAGATGCAGACGCACACTCCTAGCACTAAGAACACTGATCATGCTGAGGCTTCTAATACTATGCTGGAGGAAGAGAGATGCAGATGCACACTCCTAGCACTAAGAACACTGATCATGCTGAGGCTTCTAATACTATGCTGGGGGAGAGAGATGCAGATGCACACTCCTAGCACTAAGAACACTGATCATGCTGAGGCTTCTAATACTATGCTGGAGGAAGAGAGATGCAGATGCACACTCCTAGCACTAAGAACATTGATCATGCTGAGGCTTCTAATACTATGCTGGAGGAAGAGAGATGCAGATGCACACTCCTAGCACTAAGAACACTGATCATGCTGAGGCTTCTAATACTATGCTGGGGAAAGAGAGATGCAGATGTACACTCCTAGCACTAAGAACACTGATTATGCTGAGGCTTCTAATACTATGCTGGGGGAAGAGAGATGCAGCACTAAGAACACTGATCATGCTGAGGCTTCTAATACTATGCTGGGGGAAGAGAGATGCAGATGCACACTCCTAGCACTAAGAACACTGATCATGCTGAGGCTTCTAATACTATGCTGGAGGAAGAGAGATGCAGATGCACACTCCTAGCACTAAGAACACTGATCATGCTGAGGCTTCTAATACTATGCTGGGGGAAGAGAGATGCAGATGCACACTCCTAGCACTAAGAACACTGACCATGCTGAGGCTTCTAATACTATGCTGGAGGAAGAGAGATGCAGACGCACACTCCTAGCACTAAGAACACTGATCATGCTGAGGCTTCTAATACTATTCTGGAGGAAGAGAGATGCAGATGCACACTCCTAGCACTAAGAACACTGATCATGCTGAGGCTTCTAATACTATGCTGGGGGAAGAGAGATTCAGACGCACACTCCTAGCACTAAGAACACTGATCATGCTGAGGCTTCTTATACTATGCTGGGGGAAGATAGATGCAGACGCACACTACTAGCACTAAGAACACTGATCATGCTGAGGCTTCTAATACTATGCTGGGGGAAGAGAGATTCAGACGCACACTCCTAGCACTAAGAACACTGATCATGCTGAGGCTTCTAATACTATGCTGGGGGAAGAGAGATGCAGATGCACACTCCTAGCACTAAGAACACTCATCATGCTGAGGCTTCTAATACTATGCTGGGGGAAGAGAGATTCAGACGCACACTCCTAGCACTAAGAACACTGATCATGCTGAGGCTTCTTATACTATGCTGGGGGAAGAGAGATGCAGACTCACACTACTAGCACTAAGAACACTGATCATGCTGAGGCTTCTAATACTATGCTGGAGGAAGAGAGATGCAGATGCACACTCCTAGCACTAAGAACACTGATCATGCTGAGGCTTCTTATACTATGCTGGAGGAAGAGAGATGCAGATGCACACTCCTAGCACTAAGAACACTGACCATGCTGAGGCTTCTAATACTATGCTGGAGGAAGAGAGATGCAGACGCACACTCCTAGCACTAAGAACACTGATCATGCTGAGGCTTCTAATACTATTCTGGAGGAAGAGAGATGCAGATGCACACTCCTAGCACTAAGAACACTGATCATGCTGAGGCTTCTAATACTATGCTGGAGGAAGAGAGATGCAGATGCACACTCCTAGCACTAAGAACACTGATCATGCTGAGGCTTCTAATACTATGCTGGGGGAAGAGAGATGCAGATGCACACTCCTAGCACTAAGAATACTGACCATGCTGAGGCTTCTAATACTGTGCTGGGGGAAGAGAGATGCAGATGCACACTCCTAGCACTAAGAACACTGATCATGCTGAGGCTTCTAATACTATGCTGGAGGAAGAGAGATGCATACGCACACTCCTAGCACTAAGAACACTGATCATGCTGAGGCTTCTAATACTATGCTGGAGGAAGAGAGATGCAGATGCACACTCCTAGCACTAAGAACACTGATCATGCTGAGGCTTCTAATACTATGCTGGGGGAAGAGAGATGCAGATGCACACTCCTAGCACTAAGAACACTGATCATGCTGAGGCTTCTAATACTATGCTGGAGGAAGAGAGATGCAGATGCACACTCCTAGCACTAAGAACATTGATCATGCTGAGGCTTCTAATAATATGCTGGAGGAAGAGAGATGCAGATGCACACTCCTAGCACTAAGAACACTGATCATGCTGAGGCTTCTTATACTATGCTGGAGGAAGAGAGATGCAGATGCACACTCCTAGCACTAAGAACACTGATCATGCTGAGGCTTCTAATACTATGCTGGAGGAAGAGAGATGCAGATGCACACTCCTAGCACTAAGAACACTGATCATGCTGAGGCTTCTAATACTATGCTGGAGGAAGATAGATGCAGATGCACACTCCTAGCACTAAGAACACTGATCATGCTGAGGCTTCTTATACTATGCTCGAGGAAGAGAGATGCAGATGCACACTCCTAGCACTAAGAACACTGATCATGCTGAGGCTTCTAATACTATGCTGGAGGAAGAGAGATGCAGACGCACACTCCTAGCACTAAGAACACTGATCATGCTGAGGCTTCTAATACTATGCTGGAGGAAGAGAGATGCAGATGCACACTCCTAGCACTAAGAACACTGATCATGCTGAGGCTTCTAATACTATGCTGGGGGAAGAGAGATGCAGATGCACACTCCTAGCACTAAGAACACTGATCATGCTGAGGCTTCTAATACTATGCTGGAGGAAGAGAGATGCAGATGCACACTCCTAGCACTAAGAACATTGATCATGCTGAGGCTTCTAATACTATGCTGGAGGAAGAGAGATGCAGATGCACACTCCTAGCACTAAGAACACTGATCATGCTGAGGCTTCTAATACTATGCTGGGGAAAGAGAGATGCAGATGTACACTCCTAGCACTAAGAACACTGATTATGCTGAGGCTTCTAATACTATGCTGGGGGAAGAGAGATGCAGCACTAAGAACACTGATCATGCTGAGGCTTCTAATACTATGCTGGGGGAAGAGAGATGCAGATGCACACTCCTAGCACTAAGAACACTGATCATGCTGAGGCTTCTAATACTATGCTGGAGGAAGAGAGATGCAGATGCACACTCCTAGCACTAAGAACACTGATCATGCTGAGGCTTCTAATACTATGCTGGGGGAAGAGAGATGCAGATGCACACTCCTAGCACTAAGAACACTGACCATGCTGAGGCTTCTAATACTATGCTGGAGGAAGAGAGATGCAGACGCACACTCCTAGCACTAAGAACACTGATCATGCTGAGGCTTCTAATACTATTCTGGAGGAAGAGAGATGCAGATGCACACTCCTAGCACTAAGAACACTGATCATGCTGAGGCTTCTAATACTATGCTGGGGGAAGAGAGATTCAGACGCACACTCCTAGCACTAAGAACACTGATCATGCTGAGGCTTCTTATACTATGCTGGGGGAAGATAGATGCAGACGCACACTACTAGCACTAAGAACACTGATCATGCTGAGGCTTCTAATACTATGCTGGGGGAAGAGAGATTCAGACGCACACTCCTAGCACTAAGAACACTGATCATGCTGAGGCTTCTAATACTATGCTGGGGGAAGAGAGATGCAGATGCACACTCCTAGCACTAAGAACACTCATCATGCTGAGGCTTCTAATACTATGCTGGGGGAAGAGAGATTCAGACGCACACTCCTAGCACTAAGAACACTGATCATGCTGAGGCTTCTTATACTATGCTGGAGGAAGAGAGATGCAGATGCACACTCCTAGCACTAAGAACACTGATCATGCTGAGGCTTCTAATACTATGCTGGAGGAAGAGAGATGCAGATGCACACTCCTAGCACTAAGAACACTGATCATGCTGAGGCTTCTAATACTATGCTGGAGGAAGAGAGATGCAGATGCACACTCCTAGCACTAAGAACACTGATCATGCTGAGGCTTCTAATACTATGCTGGGGGAAGAGAGATGCAGATGCACACTCCTAGCACTAAGAACACTGATCATGCTGAGGCTTCTAATACTATGCTGGAGGAAGAGAGATGCAGATGCACACTCCTAGCACTAAGAACACTGATCATGCTGAGGCTTCTAATACTATGCTGGGGAAAGAGAGATGCAGATGTACACTCCTAGCACTAAGAACACTGATTATGCTGAGGCTTCTAATACTATGCTGGGGGAAGAGAGATGCAGCACTAAGAACACTGATCATGCTGAGGCTTCTAATACTATGCTGGGGGAAGAGAGATGCAGATGCACACTCCTAGCACTAAGAACACTGATCATGCTGAGGCTTCTAATACTATGCTGGAGGAAGAGAGATGCAGACGCACACTCCTAGCACTAAGAACACTGATCATGCTGAGGCTTCTAATATTATGCTGGAGGAAGAGAGATGCAGATGCACACTCCTAGCACTAAGAACACTGATCATGCTGAGGCTTCTAATACTATGCTGGAGGAAGAGAGATGCAGATGCACACTACTAGCACTAAGAACACTGATCATGCTGAGGCTTCTAATACTATGCTGGGGAAAGAGAGATGCAGATGCACACTACTAGCACTAAGAACACTGATCATGCTGAGGCTTCTAATACTATGCTGGAGGAAGAGAGATGCAGATGCACACTCCTAGCACTAAGAACACTGATCATGCTGAGGCTTCTAATACTATGCTGGAGGAAGAGAGATGCAGATGCACACTCCTAGCACTAAGAACACTGATCATGCTGAGGCTTCTAATACTATGCTGGGGGAAGAGAGATGCAGATGCACACTCCTAGCACTAAGAACACTGATCATGCTGAGGCTTCTAATACTATGCTGGAGGAAGAGAGATGCAGATGCACACTCCTAGCACTAAGAACATTGATCATGCTGAGGCTTCTAATAATATGCTGGAGGAAGAGAGATGCAGATGCACACTCCTAGCACTAAGAACACTGATCATGCTGAGGCTTCTTATACTATGCTGGAGGAAGAGAGATGCAGATGCACACTCCTAGCACTAAGAACACTGATCATGCTGAGGCTTCTAATACTATGCTGGAGGAAGAGAGATGCAGATGCACACTCCTAGCACTAAGAACACTGATCATGCTGAGGCTTCTAATACTATGCTGGAGGAAGATAGATGCAGATGCACACTCCTAGCACTAAGAACACTGATCATGCTGAGGCTTCTTATACTATGCTCGAGGAAGAGAGATGCAGATGCACACTCCTAGCACTAAGAACACTGATCATGCTGAGGCTTCTAATACTATGCTGGAGGAAGAGAGATGCAGACGCACACTCCTAGCACTAAGAACACTGATCATGCTGAGGCTTCTAATACTATGCTGGAGGAAGAGAGATGCAGATGCACACTCCTAGCACTAAGAACACTGATCATGCTGAGGCTTCTAATACTATGCTGGGGGAAGAGAGATGCAGATGCACACTCCTAGCACTAAGAACACTGATCATGCTGAGGCTTCTAATACTATGCTGGAGGAAGAGAGATGCAGATGCACACTCCTAGCACTAAGAACATTGATCATGCTGAGGCTTCTAATACTATGCTGGAGGAAGAGAGATGCAGATGCACACTCCTAGCACTAAGAACACTGATCATGCTGAGGCTTCTAATACTATGCTGGGGAAAGAGAGATGCAGATGTACACTCCTAGCACTAAGAACACTGATTATGCTGAGGCTTCTAATACTATGCTGGGGGAAGAGAGATGCAGCACTAAGAACACTGATCATGCTGAGGCTTCTAATACTATGCTGGGGGAAGAGAGATGCAGATGCACACTCCTAGCACTAAGAACACTGATCATGCTGAGGCTTCTAATACTATGCTGGAGGAAGAGAGATGCAGATGCACACTCCTAGCACTAAGAACACTGATCATGCTGAGGCTTCTAATACTATGCTGGGGGAAGAGAGATGCAGATGCACACTCCTAGCACTAAGAACACTGACCATGCTGAGGCTTCTAATACTATGCTGGAGGAAGAGAGATGCAGACGCACACTCCTAGCACTAAGAACACTGATCATGCTGAGGCTTCTAATACTATGCTGGAGGAAGAGAGATGCAGACGCACACTCCTAGCACTAAGAACACTGATCATGCTGAGGCTTCTAATACTATTCTGGAGGAAGAGAGATGCAGATGCACACTCCTAGCACTAAGAACACTGATCATGCTGAGGCTTCTAATACTATGCTGGAGGAAGAGAGATGCAGATGCACACTCCTAGCACTAAGAACACTGATCATGCTGAGGATTCTAATACTATGCTGGGGGAAGAGAGATGCAGATGCACACTCCTAGCACTAAGAATACTGACCATGCTGAGGCTTCTAATACTGTGCTGGGGGAAGAGAGATGCAGATGCACACTCCTAGCACTAAGAACACTGATCATGCTGAGGCTTCTAATACTATGCTGGAGGAAGAGAGATGCAGACGCACACTCCTAGCACTAAGAACACTGATCATGCTGAGGCTTCTAATACTATGCTGGAGGAAGAGAGATGCAGATGCACACTCCTAGCACTAAGAACACTGATCATGCTGAGGCTTCTAATACTATGCTGGGGGAAGAGAGATGCAGATGCACACTCCTAGCACTAAGAACACTGATCATGCTGAGGCTTCTAATACTATGCTGGAGGAAGAGAGATGCAGATGCACACTCCTAGCACTAAGAACATTGATCATGCTGAGGCTTCTAATAATATGCTGGAGGAAGAGAGATGCAGATGCACACTCCTAGCACTAAGAACACTGATCATGCTGAGGCTTCTTATACTATGCTGGAGGAAGAGAGATGCAGATGCACACTCCTAGCACTAAGAACACTGATCATGCTGAGGCTTCTAATACTATGCTGGAGGAAGAGAGATGCAGATGCACACTCCTAGCACTAAGAACACTGATCATGCTGAGGCTTCTAATACTATGCTGGAGGAAGATAGATGCAGATGCACACTCCTAGCACTAAGAACACTGATCATGCTGAGGCTTCTTATACTATGCTCGAGGAAGAGAGATGCAGATGCACACTCCTAGCACTAAGAACACTGATCATGCTGAGGCTTCTAATACTATGCTGGAGGAAGAGAGATGCAGACGCACACTCCTAGCACTAAGAACACTGATCATGCTGAGGCTTCTAATACTATGCTGGAGGAAGAGAGATGCAGATGCACACTCCTAGCACTAAGAACACTGATCATGCTGAGGCTTCTAATACTATGCTGGGGGAAGAGAGATGCAGATGCACACTCCTAGCACTAAGAACACTGATCATGCTGAGGCTTCTAATACTATGCTGGAGGAAGAGAGATGCAGATGCACACTCCTAGCACTAAGAACATTGATCATGCTGAGGCTTCTAATACTATGCTGGAGGAAGAGAGATGCAGATGCACACTCCTAGCACTAAGAACACTGATCATGCTGAGGCTTCTAATACTATGCAGGGGAAAGAGAGATGCAGATGTACACTCCTAGCACTAAGAACACTGATTATGCTGAGGCTTCTAATACTATGCTGGGGGAAGAGAGATGCAGCACTAAGAACACTGATCATGCTGAGGCTTCTAATACTATGCTGGGGGAAGAGAGATGCAGATGCACACTCCTAGCACTAAGAACACTGATCATGCTGAGGCTTCTAATACTATGCTGGAGGAAGAGAGATGCAGATGCACACTCCTAGCACTAAGAACACTGATCATGCTGAGGCTTCTAATACTATGCTGGGGGAAGAGAGATGCAGATGCACACTCCTAGCACTAAGAACACTGACCATGCTGAGGCTTCTAATACTATGCTGGAGGAAGAGAGATGCAGACGCACACTCCTAGCACTAAGAACACTGATCATGCTGAGGCTTCTAATACTATTCTGGAGGAAGAGAGATGCAGATGCACACTCCTAGCACTAAGAACACTGATCATGCTGAGGCTTCTAATACTATGCTGGGGGAAGAGAGATTCAGACGCACACTCCTAGCACTAAGAACACTGATCATGCTGAGGCTTCTTATACTATGCTGGGGGAAGATAGATGCAGACGCACACTACTAGCACTAAGAACACTGATCATGCTGAGGCTTCTAATACTATGCTGGGGGAAGAGAGATTCAGACGCACACTCCTAGCACTAAGAACACTGATCATGCTGAGGCTTCTAATACTATGCTGGGGGAAGAGAGATGCAGATGCACACTCCTAGCACTAAGAACACTCATCATGCTGAGGCTTCTAATACTATGCTGGGGGAAGAGAGATTCAGACGCACACTCCTAGCACTAAGAACACTGATCATGCTGAGGCTTCTTATACTATGCTGGGGGAAGAGAGATGCAGACTCACACTACTAGCACTAAGAACACTGATCATGCTGAGGCTTCTAATACTATGCTGGAGGAAGAGAGATGCAGATGCACACTCCTAGCACTAAGAACACTGATCATGCTGAGGCTTCTTATACTATGCTGGAGGAAGAGAGATGCAGATGCACACTCCTAGCACTAAGAACACTGACCATGCTGAGGCTTCTAATACTATGCTGGAGGAAGAGAGATGCAGACGCACACTCCTAGCACTAAGAACACTGATCATGCTGAGGCTTCTAATACTATTCTGGAGGAAGAGAGATGCAGATGCACACTCCTAGCACTAAGAACACTGATCATGCTGAGGCTTCTAATACTATGCTGGAGGAAGAGAGATGCAGATGCACACTCCTAGCACTAAGAACACTGATCATGCTGAGGCTTCTAATACTATGCTGGGGGAAGAGAGATGCAGATGCACACTCCTAGCACTAAGAATACTGACCATGCTGAGGCTTCTAATACTGTGCTGGGGGAAGAGAGATGCAGATGCACACTCCTAGCACTAAGAACACTGATCATGCTGAGGCTTCTAATACTATGCTGGAGGAAGAGAGATGCAGACGCACACTCCTAGCACTAAGAACACTGATCATGCTGAGGCTTCTAATACTATGCTGGAGGAAGAGAGATGCAGATGCACACTCCTAGCACTAAGAACACTGATCATGCTGAGGCTTCTAATACTATGCTGGGGGAAGAGAGATGCAGATGCACACTCCTAGCACTAAGAACACTGATCATGCTGAGGCTTCTAATACTATGCTGGAGGAAGAGAGATGCAGATGCACACTCCTAGCACTAAGAACATTGATCATGCTGAGGCTTCTAATAATATGCTGGAGGAAGAGAGATGCAGATGCACACTCCTAGCACTAAGAACACTGATCATGCTGAGGCTTCTTATACTATGCTGGAGGAAGAGAGATGCAGATGCACACTCCTAGCACTAAGAACACTGATCATGCTGAGGCTTCTAATACTATGCTGGAGGAAGAGAGATGCAGATGCACACTCCTAGCACTAAGAACACTGATCATGCTGAGGCTTCTAATACTATGCTGGAGGAAGATAGATGCAGATGCACACTCCTAGCACTAAGAACACTGATCATGCTGAGGCTTCTTATACTATGCTCGAGGAAGAGAGATGTAGATGCACACTCCTAGCACTAAGAACACTGATCATGCTGAGGCTTCTAATACTATGCTGGAGGAAGAGAGATGCAGACGCACACTCCTAGCACTAAGAACACTGATCATGCTGAGGCTTCTAATACTATGCTGGAGGAAGAGAGATGCAGATGCACACTCCTAGCACTAAGAACACTGATCATGCTGAGGCTTCTAATACTATGCTGGGGGAAGAGAGATGCAGATGCACACTCCTAGCACTAAGAACACTGATCATGCTGAGGCTTCTAATACTATGCTGGAGGAAGAGAGATGCAGATGCACACTCCTAGCACTAAGAACATTGATCATGCTGAGGCTTCTAATACTATGCTGGAGGAAGAGAGATGCAGATGCACACTCCTAGCACTAAGAACACTGATCATGCTGAGGCTTCTAATACTATGCTGGGGAAAGAGAGATGCAGATGTACACTCCTAGCACTAAGAACACTGATTATGCTGAGGCTTCTAATACTATGCTGGGGGAAGAGAGATGCAGCACTAAGAACACTGATCATGCTGAGGCTTCTAATACTATGCTGGGGGAAGAGAGATGCAGATGCACACTCCTAGCACTAAGAACACTGATCATGCTGAGGCTTCTAATACTATGCTGGAGGAAGAGAGATGCAGATGCACACTCCTAGCACTAAGAACACTGATCATGCTGAGGCTTCTAATACTATGCTGGGGGAAGAGAGATGCAGATGCACACTCCTAGCACTAAGAACACTGACCATGCTGAGGCTTCTAATACTATGCTGGAGGAAGAGAGATGCAGACGCACACTCCTAGCACTAAGAACACTGATCATGCTGAGGCTTCTAATACTATTCTGGAGGAAGAGAGATGCAGATGCACACTCCTAGCACTAAGAACACTGATCATGCTGAGGCTTCTAATACTATGCTGGGGGAAGAGAGATTCAGACGCACACTCCTAGCACTAAGAACACTGATCATGCTGAGGCTTCTTATACTATGCTGGGGGAAGATAGATGCAGACGCACACTACTAGCACTAAGAACACTGATCATGCTGATGCTTCTAATACTATGCTGGGGGAAGAGAGATTCAGACGCACACTCCTAGCACTAAGAACACTGATCATGCTGAGGCTTCTAATACTATGCTGGGGGAAGAGAGATGCAGATGCACACTCCTAGCACTAAGAACACTCATCATGCTGAGGCTTCTAATACTATGCTGGGGGAAGAGAGATTCAGACGCACACTCCTAGCACTAAGAACACTGATCATGCTGAGGCTTCTTATACTATGCTGGAGGAAGAGAGATGCAGATGCACACTCCTAGCACTAAGAACACTGATCATGCTGAGGCTTCTAATACTATGCTGGAGGAAGAGAGATGCAGATGCACACTCCTAGCACTAAGAACACTGATCATGCTGAGGCTTCTAATACTATGCTGGAGGAAGAGAGATGCAGATGCACACTCCTAGCACTAAGAACACTGATCATGCTGAGGCTTCTAATACTATGCTGGGGGAAGAGAGATGCAGATGCACACTCCTAGCACTAAGAACACTGATCATGCTGAGGCTTCTAATACTATGCTGGAGGAAGAGAGATGCAGATGCACACTCCTAGCACTAAGAACATTGATCATGCTGAGGCTTCTAATACTATGCTGGAGGAAGAGAGATGCAGATGCACACTCCTAGCACTAAGAACACTGATCATGCTGAGGCTTCTAATACTATGCTGGGGAAAGAGAGATGCAGATGTACACTCCTAGCACTAAGAACACTGATTATGCTGAGGCTTCTAATACTATGCTGGGGGAAGAGAGATGCAGCACTAAGAACACTGATCATGCTGAGGCTTCTAATACTATGCTGGGGGAAGAGAGATGCAGATGCACACTCCTAGCACTAAGAACACTGATCATGCTGAGGCTTCTAATACTATGCTGGAGGAAGAGAGATGCAGACGCACACTCCTAGCACTAAGAACACTGATCATGCTGAGGCTTCTAATACTATGCTGGAGGAAGAGAGATGCAGATGCACACTCCTAGCACTAAGAACACTGATCATGCTGAGGCTTCTAATACTATGCTGGAGGAAGAGAGATGCAGATGCACACTACTAGCACTAAGAACACTGATCATGCTGAGGCTTCTAATACTATGCTGGGGAAAGAGAGATGCAGATGCACACTACTAGCACTAAGAACACTGATCATGCTGAGGCTTCTAATACTATGCTGGAGGAAGAGAGATGCAGATGCACACTCCTAGCACTAAGAACACTGATCATGCTGAGGCTTCTAATACTATGCTGGAGGAAGAGAGATGCAGATGCACACTCCTAGCACTAAGAACACTGATCATGCTGAGGCTTCTAATACTATGCTGGGGGAAGAGAGATGCAGATGCACACTCCTAGCACTAAGAACACTGATCATGCTGAGGCTTCTAATACTATGCTGGAGGAAGAGAGATGCAGATGCACACTCCTAGCACTAAGAACATTGATCATGCTGAGGCTTCTAATAATATGCTGGAGGAAGAGAGATGCAGATGCACACTCCTAGCACTAAGAACACTGATCATGCTGAGGCTTCTTATACTATGCTGGAGGAAGAGAGATGCAGATGCACACTCCTAGCACTAAGAACACTGATCATGCTGAGGCTTCTAATACTATGCTGGAGGAAGAGAGATGCAGATGCACACTCCTAGCACTAAGAACACTGATCATGCTGAGGCTTCTAATACTATGCTGGAGGAAGATAGATGCAGATGCACACTCCTAGCACTAAGAACACTGATCATGCTGAGGCTTCTTATACTATGCTCGAGGAAGAGAGATGCAGATGCACACTCCTAGCACTAAGAACACTGATCATGCTGAGGCTTCTAATACTATGCTGGAGGAAGAGAGATGCAGACGCACACTCCTAGCACTAAGAACACTGATCATGCTGAGGCTTCTAATACTATGCTGGAGGAAGAGAGATGCAGATGCACACTCCTAGCACTAAGAACACTGATCATGCTGAGGCTTCTAATACTATGCTGGGGGAAGAGAGATGCAGATGCACACTCCTAGCACTAAGAACACTGATCATGCTGAGGCTTCTAATACTATGCTGGAGGAAGAGAGATGCAGATGCACACTCCTAGCACTAAGAACATTGATCATGCTGAGGCTTCTAATACTATGCTGGAGGAAGAGAGATGCAGATGCACACTCCTAGCACTAAGAACACTGATCATGCTGAGGCTTCTAATACTATGCTGGGGAAAGAGAGATGCAGATGTACACTCCTAGCACTAAGAACACTGATTATGCTGAGGCTTCTAATACTATGCTGGGGGAAGAGAGATGCAGCACTAAGAACACTGATCATGCTGAGGCTTCTAATACTATGCTGGGGGAAGAGAGATGCAGATGCACACTCCTAGCACTAAGAACACTGATCATGCTGAGGCTTCTAATACTATGCTGGAGGAAGAGAGATGCAGATGCACTCTCCTAGCACTAAGAACACTGATCATGCTGAGGCTTCTAATACTATGCTGGGGGAAGAGAGATGCAGATGCACACTCCTAGCACTAAGAACACTGACCATGCTGAGGCTTCTAATACTATGCTGGAGGAAGAGAGATGCAGACGCACACTCCTAGCACTAAGAACACTCATCATGCTGAGGCTTCTAATACTATTCTGGAGGAAGAGAGATGCAGATGCACACTCCTAGCACTAAGAACACTGATCATGCTGAGGCTTCTAATACTATGCTGGGGGAAGAGAGATTCAGACGCACACTCCTAGCACTAAGAACACTGATCATGCTGAGGCTTCTTATACTATGCTGGGGGAAGATAGATGCAGACGCACACTACTAGCACTAAGAACACTGATCATGCTGAGGCTTCTAATACTATGCTGGGGGAAGAGAGATTCAGACGCACACTCCTAGCACTAAGAACACTGATCATGCTGAGGCTTCTAATACTATGCTGGGGGAAGAGAGATGCAGATGCACACTCCTAGCACTAAGAACACTCATCATGCTGAGGCTTCTAATACTATGCTGGGGGAAGAGAGATTCAGACGCACACTCCTAGCACTAAGAACACTGATCATGCTGAGGCTTCTTATACTATGCTGGGGGAAGAGAGATGCAGACTCACACTACTAGCACTAAGAACACTGATCATGCTGAGGCTTCTAATACTATGCTGGAGGAAGAGAGATGCAGATGCACACTCCTAGCACTAAGAACACTGATCATGCTGAGGCTTCTTATACTATGCTGGAGGAAGAGAGATGCAGATGCACACTCCTAGCACTAAGAACACTGACCATGCTGAGGCTTCTAATACTATGCTGGAGGAAGAGAGATGCAGACGCACACTCCTAGCACTAAGAACACTGATCATGCTGAGGCTTCTAATACTATTCTGGAGGAAGAGAGATGCAGATGCACACTCCTAGCACTAAGAACACTGATCATGCTGAGGCTTCTAATACTATGCTGGAGGAAGAGAGATGCAGATGCACACTCCTAGCACTAAGAACACTGATCATGCTGAGGCTTCTAATACTATGCTGGGGGAAGAGAGATGCAGATGCACACTCCTAGCACTAAGAATACTGACCATGCTGAGGCTTCTAATACTGTGCTGGGGGAAGAGAGATGCAGATGCACACTCCTAGCACTAAGAACACTGATCATGCTGAGGCTTCTAATACTATGCTGGAGGAAGAGAGATGCAGACGCACACTCCTAGCACTAAGAACACTGATCATGCTGAGGCTTCTAATACTATGCTGGAGGAAGAGAGATGCAGATGCACACTCCTAGCACTAAGAACACTGATCATGCTGAGGCTTCTAATACTATGCTGGGGGAAGAGAGATGCAGATGCACACTCCTAGCACTAAGAACACTGATCATGCTGAGGCTTCTAATACTATGCTGGAGGAAGAGAGATGCAGATGCACACTCCTAGCACTAAGAACATTGATCATGCTGAGGCTTCTAATAATATGCTGGAGGAAGAGAGATGCAGATGCACACTCCTAGCACTAAGAACACTGATCATGCTGAGGCTTCTTATACTATGCTGGAGGAAGAGAGATGCAGATGCACACTCCTAGC
Organism: Pseudophryne corroboree; assembly: GCF_028390025.1. Lineage (NCBI taxonomy): Eukaryota > Metazoa > Chordata > Amphibia > Anura > Myobatrachidae > Pseudophryne > Pseudophryne corroboree. Next base: position 14,711,711 of record NC_086447.1, read on the forward strand.
ACTAAGAACACTGATCATGCTGAGGCTTCTAATACTATGCTGGAGGAAGAGAGATGCAGATGCACACTCCTAGCACTAAGAACACTGATCATGCTGAGGCTTCTAATACTATGCTGGAGGAAGATAGATGCAGATGCACACTCCTAGCACTAAGAACACTGATCATGCTGAGGCTTCTTATACTATGCTCGAGGAAGAGAGATGCAGATGCACACTCCTAGCACTAAGAACACTGATCATGCTGAGGCTTCTAATACTATGCTGGAGGAAGAGAGATGCAGACGCACACTCCTAGCACTAAGAACACTGATCATGCTGAGGCTTCTAATACTATGCTGGAGGAAGAGAGATGCAGATGCACACTCCTAGCACTAAGAACACTGATCATGCTGAGGCTTCTAATACTATGCTGGGGGAAGAGAGATGCAGATGCACACTCCTAGCACTAAGAACACTGATCATGCTGAGGCTTCTAATACTATGCTGGAGGAAGAGAGATGCAGATGCACACTCCTAGCACTAAGAACATTGATCATGCTGAGGCTTCTAATACTATGCTGGAGGAAGAGAGATGCAGATGCACACTCCTAGCACTAAGAACACTGATCATGCTGAGGCTTCTAATACTATGCTGGGGAAAGAGAGATGCAGATGTACACTCCTAGCACTAAGAACACTGATTATGCTGAGGCTTCTAATACTATGCTGGGGGAAGAGAGATGCAGCACTAAGAACACTGATCATGCTGAGGCTTCTAATACTATGCTGGGGGAAGAGAGATGCAGATGCACACTCCTAGCACTAAGAACACTGATCATGCTGAGGCTTCTAATACTATGCTGGAGGAAGAGAGATGCAGATGCACACTCCTAGCACTAAGAACACTGATCATGCTGAGGCTTCTAATACTATGCTGGGGGAAGAGAGATGCAGATGCACACTCCTAGCACTAAGAACACTGACCATGCTGAGGCTTCTAATACTATGCTGGAGGAAGAGAGATGCAGACGCACACTCCTAGCACTAAGAACACTGATCATGCTGAGGCTTCTAATACTATTCTGGAGGAAGAGAGATGCAGATGCACACTCCTAGCACTAAGAACACTGATCATGCTGAGGCTTCTAATACTATGCTGGGGGAAGAGAGATTCAGACGCACACTCCTAGCACTAAGAACACTGATCATGCTGAGGCTTCTTATACTATGCTGGGGGAAGATAGATGCAGACGCACACTACTAGCACTAAGAACACTGATCATGCTGAGGCTTCTAATACTATGCTGGGGGAAGAGAGATTCAGACGCACACTCCTAGCACTAAGAACACTGATCATGCTGAGGCTTCTAATACTATGCTGGGGGAAGAGAGATGCAGATGAACACTCCTAGCACTAAGAACACTCATCATGCTGAGGCTTCTAATACTATGCTGGGGGAAGAGAGATTCAGACGCACACTCCTAGCACTAAGAACACTGATCATGCTGAGGCTTCTTATACTATGCTGGGGGAAGAGAGATGCAGACTCACACTACTAGCACTAAGAACACTGATCATGCTGAGGCTTCTAATACTATGCTGGAGGAAGAGAGATGCAGATGCACACTCCTAGCACTAAGAACACTGATCATGCTGAGGCTTCTTATACTATGCTGGAGGAAGAGAGATGCAGATGCACACTCCTAGCACTAAGAACACTGACCATGCTGAGGCTTCTAATACTATGCTGGAGGAAGAGAGATGCAGACGCACACTCCTAGCACTAAGAACACTGATCATGCTGAGGCTTCTAATACTATTCTGGAGGAAGAGAGATGCAGATGCACACTCCTAGCACTAAGAACACTGATCATGCTGAGGCTTCTAATACTATGCTGGAGGAAGAGAGATGCAGATGCACACTCCTAGCACTAAGAACACTGATCATGCTGAGGCTTCTAATACTATGCTGGGGGAAGAGAGATGCAGATGCACACTCCTAGCACTAAGAATACTGACCATGCTGAGGCTTCTAATACTGTGCTGGGGGAAGAGAGATGCAGATGCACACTCCTAGCACTAAGAACACTGATCATGCTGAGGCTTCTAATACTATGCTGGAGGAAGAGAGATGCAGACGCACACTCCTAGCACTAAGAACACTGATCATGCTGAGGCTTCTAATACTATGCTGGAGGAAGAGAGATGCAGATGCACACTCCTAGCACTAAGAACACTGATCATGCTGAGGCTTCTAATACTATGCTGGGGGAAGAGAGATGCAGATGCACACTCCTAGCACTAAGAACACTGATCATGCTGAGGCTTCTAATACTATGCTGGAGGAAGAGAGATGCAGATGCACACTCCTAGCACTAAGAACATTGATCATGCTGAGGCTTCTAATAATATGCTGGAGGAAGAGAGATGCAGATGCACACTCCTAGCACTAAGAACACTGATCATGCTGAGGCTTCTTATACTATGCTGGAGGAAGAGAGATGCAGATGCACACTCCTAGCACTAAGAACACTGATCATGCTGAGGCTTCTAATACTATGCTGGAGGAAGAGAGATGCAGATGCACACTCCTAGCACTAAGAACACTGATCATGCTGAGGCTTCTAATACTATGCTGGAGGAAGATAGATGCAGATGCACACTCCTAGCACTAAGAACACTGATCATGCTGAGGCTTCTTATACTATGCTCGAGGAAGAGAGATGCAGATGCACACTCCTAGCACTAAGAACACTGATCATGCTGAGGCTTCTAATACTATGCTGGAGGAAGAGAGATGCAGACGCACACTCCTAGCACTAAGAACACTGATCATGCTGAGGCTTCTAATACTATGCTGGAGGAAGAGAGATGCAGATGCACACTCCTAGCACTAAGAACACTGATCATGCTGAGGCTTCTAATACTATGCTGGGGGAAGAGAGATGCAGATGCACACTCCTAGCACTAAGAACACTGATCATGCTGAGGCTTCTAATACTATGCTGGAGGAAGAGAGATGCAGATGCACACTCCTAGCACTAAGAACATTGATCATGCTGAGGCTTCTAATACTATGCTGGAGGAAGAGAGATGCAGATGCACACTCCTAGCACTAAGAACACTGATCATGCTGAGGCTTCTAATACTATGCTGGGGAAAGAGAGATGCAGATGTACACTCCTAGCACTAAGAACACTGATTATGCTGAGGCTTCTAATACTATGCTGGGGGAAGAGAGATGCAGCACTAAGAACACTGATCATGCTGAGGCTTCTAATACTATGCTGGGGGAAGAGAGATGCAGATGCACACTCCTAGCACTAAGAACACTGATCATGCTGAGGCTTCTAATACTATGCTGGAGGAAGAGAGATGCAGATGCACACTCCTAGCACTAAGAACACTGATCATGCTGAGGCTTCTAATACTATGCTGGGGGAAGAGAGATGCAGATGCACACTCCTAGCACTAAGAACACTGACCATGCTGAGGCTTCTAATACTATGCTGGAGGAAGAGAGATGCAGACGCACACTCCTAGCACTAAGAACACTGATCATGCTGAGGCTTCTAATACTATTCTGGAGGAAGAGAGATGCAGATGCACACTCCTAGCACTAAGAACACTGATCATGCTGAGGCTTCTAATACTATGCTGGGGGAAGAGAGATTCAGACGCACACTCCTAGCACTAAGAACACTGATCATGCTGAGGCTTCTTATACTATGCTGGGGGAAGATAGATGCAGACGCACACTACTAGCACTAAGAACACTGATCATGCTGAGGCTTCTAATACTATGCTGGGGGAAGAGAGATTCAGACGCACACTCCTAGCACTAAGAACACTGATCATGCTGAGGCTTCTAATACTATGCTGGGGGAAGAGAGATGCAGATGCACACTCCTAGCACTAAGAACACTCATCATGCTGAGGCTTCTAATACTATGCTGGGGGAAGAGAGATTCAGACGCACACTCCTAGCACTAAGAACACTGATCATGCTGAGGCTTCTTATACTATGCTGGGGGAAGAGAGATGCAGACTCACACTACTAGCACTAAGAACACTGATCATGCTGAGGCTTCTAATACTATGCTGGAGGAAGAGAGATGCAGATGCACACTCCTAGCACTAAGAACACTGATCATGCTGAGGCTTCTTATACTATGCTGGAGGAAGAGAGATGCAGATGCACACTCCTAGCACTAAGAACACTGACCATGCTGAGGCTTCTAATACTATGCTGGAGGAAGAGAGATGCAGACGCACACTCCTAGCACTAAGAACACTGATCATGCTGAGGCTTCTAATACTATTCTGGAGGAAGAGAGATGCAGATGCACACTCCTAGCACTAAGAACACTGATCATGCTGAGGCTTCTAATACTATGCTGGAGGAAGAGAGATGCAGATGCACACTCCTAGCACTAAGAACACTGATCATGCTGAGGCTTCTAATACTATGCTGGGGGAAGAGAGATGCAGATGCACACTCCTAGCACTAAGAATACTGACCATGCTGAGGCTTCTAATACTGTGCTGGGGGAAGAGAGATGCAGATGCACACTCCTAGCACTAAGAACACTGATCATGCTGAGGCTTCTAATACTATGCTGGAGGAAGAGAGATGCAGACGCACACTCCTAGCACTAAGAACACTGATCATGCTGAGGCTTCTAATACTATGCTGGAGGAAGAGAGATGCAGATGCACACTCCTAGCACTAAGAACACTGATCATGCTGAGGCTTCTAATACTATGCTGGGGGAAGAGAGATGCAGATGCACACTCCTAGCACTAAGAACACTGATCATGCTGAGGCTTCTAATACTATGCTGGAGGAAGAGAGATGCAGATGCACACTCCTAGCACTAAGAACATTGATCATGCTGAGGCTTCTAATAATATTCTGGAGGAAGAGAGATGCAGATGCACACTCCTAGCACTAAGAACACTGATCATGCTGAGGCTTCCTATACTATGCTGGAGGAAGAGAGATGCAGATGCACACTCCTAGCACTAAGAACACTGATCATGCTGAGGCTTCTAATACTATGCTGGAGGAAGAGAGATGCAGATGCACACTCCTAGCACTAAGAACACTGATCATGCTGAGGCTTCTAATACTATGCTGGAGGAAGATAGATGCAGATGCACACTCCTAGCACTAAGAACACTGATCATGCTGAGGCTTCTTATACTATGCTCGAGGAAGAGAGATGCAGATGCACACTCCTAGCACTAAGAACACTGATCATGCTGAGGCTTCTAATACTATGCTGGAGGAAGAGAGATGCAGACGCACACTCCTAGCACTAAGAACACTGATCATGCTGAGGCTTCTAATACTATGCTGGAGGAAGAGAGATGCAGATGCACACTCCTAGCACTAAGAACACTGATCATGCTGAGGCTTCTAATACTATGCTGGGGGAAGAGAGATGCAGATGCACACTCCTAGCACTAAGAACACTGATCATGCTGAGGCTTCTAATACTATGCTGGAGGAAGAGAGATGCAGATGCACACTCCTAGCACTAAGAACATTGATCATGCTGAGGCTTCTAATACTATGCTGGAGGAAGAGAGATGCAGATGCACACTCCTAGCACTAAGAACACTGATCATGCTGAGGCTTCTAATACTATGCTGGGGAAAGAGAGATGCAGATGTACACTCCTAGCACTAAGAACACTGATTATGCTGAGGCTTCTAATACTATGCTGGGGGAAGAGAGATGCAGCACTAAGAACACTGATCATGCTGAGGCTTCTAATACTATGCTGGGGGAAGAGAGATGCAGATGCACACTCCTAGCACTAAGAACACTGATCATGCTGAGGCTTCTAATACTATGCTGGAGGAAGAGAGATGCAGATGCACACTCCTAGCACTAAGAACACTGATCATGCTGAGGCTTCTAATACTATGCTGGGGGAAGAGAGATGCAGATGCACACTCCTAGCACTAAGAACACTGACCATGCTGAGGCTTCTAATACTATGCTGGAGGAAGAGAGATGCAGACGCACACTCCTAGCACTAAGAACACTGATCATGCTGAGGCTTCTAATACTATTCTGGAGGAAGAGAGATGCAGATGCACACTCCTAGCACTAAGAACACTGATCATGCTGAGGCTTCTAATACTATGCTGGGGGAAGAGAGATTCAGACGCACACTCCTAGCACTAAGAACACTGATCATGCTGAGGCTTCTTATACTATGCTGGGGGAAGATAGATGCAGACGCACACTACTAGCACTAAGAACACTGATCATGCTGAGGCTTCTAATACTATGCTGGGGGAAGAGAGATTCAGACGCACACTCCTAGCACTAAGAACACTGATCATGCTGAGGCTTCTAATACTATGCTGGGGGAAGAGAGATGCAGATGCACACTCCTAGCACTAAGAACACTCATCATGCTGAGGCTTCTAATACTATGCTGGGGGAAGAGAGATTCAGACGCACACTCCTAGCACTAAGAACACTGATCATGCTGAGGCTTCTTATACTATGCTGGGGGAAGAGAGATGCAGACTCACACTACTAGCACTAAGAACACTGATCATGCTGAGGCTTCTAATACTATGCTGGAGGAAGAGAGATGCAGATGCACACTCCTAGCACTAAGAACACTGATCATGCTGAGGCTTCTTATACTATGCTGGAGGAAGAGAGATGCAGATGCACACTCCTAGCACTAAGAACACTGACCATGCTGAGGCTTCTAATACTATGCTGGAGGAAGAGAGATGCAGACGCACACTCCTAGCACTAAGAACACTGATCATGCTGAGGCTTCTAATACTATTCTGGAGGAAGAGAGATGCAGATGCACACTCCTAGCACTAAGAACACTGATCATGCTGAGGCTTCTAATACTATGCTGGAGGAAGAGAGATGCAGATGCACACTCCTAGCACTAAGAACACTGATCATGCTGAGGCTTCTAATACTATGCTGGGGGAAGAGAGATGCAGATGCACACTCCTAGCACTAAGAATACTGACCATGCTGAGGCTTCTAATACTGTGCTGGGGGAAGAGAGATGCAGATGCACACTCCTAGCACTAAGAACACTGATCATGCTGAGGCTTCTAATACTATGCTGGAGGAAGAGAGATGCAGACGCACACTCCTAGCACTAAGAACACTGATCATGCTGAGGCTTCTAATACTATGCTGGAGGAAGAGAGATGCAGATGCACACTCCTAGCACTAAGAACACTGATCATGCTGAGGCTTCTAATACTATGCTGGGGGAAGAGAGATGCAGATGCACACTCCTAGCACTAAGAACACTGATCATGCTGAGGCTTCTAATACTATGCTGGAGGAAGAGAGATGCAGATGCACACTCCTAGCACTAAGAACATTGATCATGCTGAGGCTTCTAATAATATGCTGGAGGAAGAGAGATGCAGATGCACACTCCTAGCACTAAGAACACTGATCATGCTGAGGCTTCTTATACTATGCTGGAGGAAGAGAGATGCAGATGCACACTCCTAGCACTAAGAACACTGATCATGCTGAGGCTTCTAATACTATGCTGGAGGAAGAGAGATGCAGATGCACACTCCTAGCACTAAGAACACTGATCATGCTGAGGCTTCTAATACTATGCTGGAGGAAGAGAGATGCAGATCCACACTCCTAGCACTAAGAACACTGATCATGCTGAGGCTTCTAATACTATGCTGGGGGAAGAGAGATGCAGATGCACACTCCTAGCACTAAGAACACTGATCATGCTGAGGCTTCTAATACTATGCTGGAGGAAGAGAGATGCAGATGCACACTCCTAGCACTAAGAACATTGATCATGCTGAGGCTTCTAATACTATGCTGGAGGAAGAGAGATGCAGATGCACACTCCTAGCACTAAGAACACTGATCATGCTGAGGCTTCTAATACTATGCTGGGGAAAGAGAGATGCAGATGTACACTCCTAGCACTAAGAACACTGATTATGCTGAGGCTTCTAATACTATGCTGGGGGAAGAGAGATGCAGCACTAAGAACACTGATCATGCTGAGGCTTCTAATACTATGCTGGGGGAAGAGAGATGCAGATGCACACTCCTAGCACTAAGAACACTGATCATGCTGAGGCTTCTAATACTATGCTGGAGGAAGAGAGATGCAGATGCACACTACTAGCACTAAGAACACTGATCATGCTGAGGCTTCTAATACTATGCTGGGGAAAGAGAGATGCAGATGCACACTACTAGCACTAAGAACACTGATCATGCTGAGGCTTCTAATACTATGCTGGAGGAAGAGAGATGCAGATGCACACTCCTAGCACTAAGAACACTGATCATGCTGAGGCTTCTAATACTATGCTGGAGGAAGAGAGATGCAGATGCACACTCCTAGCACTAAGAACACTGATCATGCTGAGGCTTCTAATACTATGCTGGGGGAAGAGAGATGCAGATGCACACTCCTAGCACTAAGAACACTGATCATGCTGAGGCTTCTAATACTATGCTGGAGGAAGAGAGATGCAGATGCACACTCCTAGCACTAAGAACATTGATCATGCTGAGGCTTCTAATAATATGCTGGAGGAAGAGAGATGCAGATGCACACTCCTAGCACTAAGAACACTGATCATGCTGAGGCTTCTTATACTATGCTGGAGGAAGAGAGATGCAGATGCACACTCCTAGCACTAAGAACACTGATCATGCTGAGGCTTCTAATACTATGCTGGAGGAAGAGAGATGCAGATGCACACTCCTAGCACTAAGAACACTGATCATGCTGAGGCTTCTAATACTATGCTGGAGGAAGATAGATGCAGATGCACACTCCTAGCACTAAGAACACTGATCATGCTGAGGCTTCTTATACTATGCTCGAGGAAGAGAGATGCAGATGCACACTCCTAGCACTAAGAACACTGATCATGCTGAGGCTTCTAATACTATGCTGGAGGAAGAGAGATGCAGACGCACACTCCTAGCACTAAGAACACTGATCATGCTGAGGCTTCTAATACTATGCTGGAGGAAGAGAGATGCAGATGCACACTCCTAGCACTAAGAACGCTGATCATGCTGAGGCTTCTAATACTATGCTGGGGGAAGAGAGATGCAGATGCACACTCCTAGCACTAAGAACACTGATCATGCTGAGGCTTCTAATACTATGCTGGAGGAAGAGAGATGCAGATGCACACTCCTAGCACTAAGAACATTGATCATGCTGAGGCTTCTAATACTATGCTGGAGGAAGAGAGATGCAGATGCACACTCCTAGCACTAAGAACACTGATCATGCTGAGGCTTCTAATACTATGCTGGGGAAAGAGAGATGCAGATGTACACTCCTAGCACTAAGAACACTGATTATGCTGAGGCTTCTAATACTATGCTGGGGGAAGAGAGATGCAGCACTAAGAACACTGATCATGCTGAGGCTTCTAATACTATGCTGGGGGAAGAGAGATGCAGATGCACACTCCTAGCACTAAGAACACTGATCATGCTGAGGCTTCTAATACTATGCTGGAGGAAGAGAGATGCAGATGCACACTCCTAGCACTAAGAACACTGATCATGCTGAGGCTTCTAATACTATGCTGGGGGAAGAGAGATGCAGATGCACACTCCTAGCACTAAGAACACTGACCATGCTGAGGCTTCTAATACTATGCTGGAGGAAGAGAGATGCAGACGCACACTCCTAGCACTAAGAACACTGATCATGCTGAGGCTTCTAATACTATTCTGGAGGAAGAGAGATGCAGATGCACACTCCTAGCACTAAGAACACTGATCATGCTGAGGCTTCTAATACTATGCTGGGGGAAGAGAGATTCAGACGCACACTCCTAGCACTAAGAACACTGATCATGCTGAGGCTTCTTATACTATGCTGGGGGAAGATAGATGCAGACGCACACTACTAGCACTAAGAACACTGATCATGCTGAGGCTTCTAATACTATGCTGGGGGAAGAGAGATTCAGACGCACACTCCTAGCACTAAGAACACTGATCATGCTGAGGCTTCTAATACTATGCTGGGGGAAGAGAGATGCAGATGCACACTCCTAGCACTAAGAACACTCATCATGCTGAGGCTTCTAATACTATGCTGGGGGAAGAGAGATTCAGACGCACACTCCTAGCACTAAGAACACTGATCATGCTGAGGCTTCTTATACTATGCTGGGGGAAGAGAGATGCAGACTCACACTACTAGCACTAAGAACACTGATCATGCTGAGGCTTCTAATACTATGCTGGAGGAAGAGAGATGCAGATGCACACTCCTAGCACTAAGAACACTGATCATGCTGAGGCTTCTTATACTATGCTGGAGGAAGAGAGATGCAGATGCACACTCCTAGCACTAAGAACACTGATCATGCTGAGGCTTCTAATACTATGCTGGGGGAAGAGAGCTGCAGATGCACACTCCTAGCACTAAGAACACTGATCATGCTGAGGCTTCTTATACTATGCTGGAGGAAGAGAGCTGCAGATGCACACTCCTAGCACTAAGAACATTGATCATGCTGAGGCTTCTAATACTATGCTGGAGGAAGAGAGATGCAGATGCACACTCCTAGCACTAAGATTACTGATCATGCTGAGGCTTCTAATACTATGCTGGAGGAAGAGAGATGCAGTTGCACTCTCCTAGCACTAAGAACACTGATCATGCTGAGGCTTCTAATACTATGCTGGAGGAAGAGAGATGCAGGTGCACACTCCTAGCACTAAGAACATTGATCATGCTGAGGCTTCTAATACTATGCTGGAGGAAGAGAGATACAGGTGCACACTCCTAGCACTAAGAACACTGATCATGCTGAGGCTTCTAATACTATGCTGGAGGAAGAGAGGTGCAGATGCACACTCCTAGCACTAAGAACACTGATCATGCTGAGGCTTCTAATACTATGCTGGAGGAAGAGAGATGCCGATGCACACACCTAGCACTAAGAACATTGATCATGCTGAGGCTTCTAATACTATGCTGGAGGAAGAGAGATGCAGATGCACACTCCTAGCACTAAGAACACTGATCATGCTGAGGCTTCTAATACTATGCTGGAGGAAGAGAGATGCAGGTGCACACTCCTAGCACTAAGAACATTGATCATGCTGAGGCTACTAATACTATGCTGGAGGAAGAGAGATGCAGGTGCACACTCCTAGCACTAAGAACATTGATCATGCTGAGGCTTCTAATACTATGCTGGAGGAAGAGAGATGCAGATGCACACTCCTAGCACTAAGAATACTGATCATGCTGAGGCTTCTAATACTATGCTGGGGGAAGAGAGATGCAGATGCACACTCCTAGCACTAAGAACACTGATCATGCTGAGGCTTCTAATACTATGCTGGAGGAAGAGAGATGCAGACGCACACTCCTAGCACTAAGAACACTGATCATGCTGAGGTTTCTAATACTATGCTGGAGGAAGAGAGATGCAGACGCACACTACTAGCACTAAGAACACTGATCATGCTGAGGCTTCTTATACTATGCTGGAGGAAGAGAGCTGCAGATGCACACTCCTAGCACTAAGAACACTGATCATGCTGAGGCTTCTAATACTATGCTGGGGGAAGAGAGATGCAGATGCACACTCCTAGCACTAAGAACACTGATCATGCTGAGGCTTCTAATACTATGCTGGGGGAAGAGAGACGCAGATGCACACTCCTAGCAATAAGAACACTGATCATGCTGAGGCTTCTAATACTATGCTGGAGGAAGAGAGATGCAGATGTACACTCCTAGCACTAAGAACACTGATCATGCTGAGGCTTCTAATACTATGCTAGAGGAAGAGAGATGCAGTTGCACACTCCTAGCACTAAGAACACTGATCATGCTGAGGCTTCTAATACTATGCTGGAGGAAGAGAGATGCAGATGCACACTCCTAGCACTAAGAACATTGATCATGCTGAGGCTTCTAATACTATGCTGGAGGAAGAGAGATGCAGGGGCACACTCCTAGCACTAAGAACATTGATCATGCTGAGGCTTCTAATACTATGCTGGAGGAAGAGAGATGCAGGTGCATACTCCTAGCACTAAGAACACTGATCATGCTGAGGCTTCTAATACTATGCTGGGGGAAGAGAGATGCAGATGCACACTCCTAGCACTTAGAACACTGATCATGCTGAGGCTTCTAATACTATGCTGGAGGAAGAGAGATGCAGACGCACACTACTAGCACTAAGAACACTGATCATGCTGAGGCTTCTAATACTATGCTGGAGGAAGAGAGATGCAGATGCACACTCCTAGCACTAAGAACACTGATCATGCTGAGGCTTCTAATACTATGCTGGAGGAAGAGAGATGCAGACGCACACTCCTAGCACTAAGAACACTGATCATGCTGAGGCTTCTAATACTATGCTGGAGGAAGAGAGATGCAGATGCACACTCCTAGCACTAAGAACACTGATCATGCTGAGGCTTCTAATACTATGCTGGGGGAAGAGAGATGCAGATGCACACTCCTAGCACTAAGAACACTGACCATGCTGAGGCTTCTAATACTATGCTGGAGGAAGAGAGATGCAGACGCACACTCCTAGCACTAAGAACACTGATCATGCTGAGGCTTCTAATACTATTCTGGAGGAAGAGAGATGCAGATGCACACTCCTAGCACTAAGAACACTGATCATGCTGAGGCTTCTAATACTATGCTGGAGGAAGAGAGATGCAGATGCACACTCCTAGCACTAAGAACACTGATCATGCTGAGGCTTCTTATACTATGCTGGAGGAAGAGAGATGCAGATGCACACTCCTAGCACTAAGAACACTGATCATGCTGAGGCTTCTAATACTATGCTGGGGGAAGAGAGCTGCAGATGCACACTCCTAGCACTAAGAACACTGATCATGCTGAGGCTTCTTATACTATGCTGGAGGAAGAGAGCTGCAGATGCACACTCCTAGCACTAAGAACATTGATCATGCTGAGGCTTCTAATACTATGCTGGAGGAAGAGAGATGCAGATGCACACTCCTAGCACTAAGATTACTGATCATGCTGAGGCTTCTAATACTATGCTGGAGGAAGAGAGATGCAGTTGCACTCTCCTAGCACTAAGAACACTGATCATGCTGAGGCTTCTAATACTATGCTGGAGGAAGAGAGATGCAGGTGCACACTCCTAGCACTAAGAACATTGATCATGCTGAGGCTTCTAATACTATGCTGGAGGAAGAGAGATACAGGTGCACACTCCTAGCACTAAGAACACTGATCATGCTGAGGCTTCTAATACTATGCTGGAGGAAGAGAGGTGCAGATGCACACTCCTAGCACTAAGAACACTGATCATGCTGAGGCTTCTAATACTATGCTGGAGGAAGAGAGATGCCGATGCACACACCTAGCACTAAGAACATTGATCATGCTGAGGCTTCTAATACTATGCTGGAGGAAGAGAGATGCAGATGCACACTCCTAGCACTAAGAACACTGATCATGCTGAGGCTTCTAATACTATGCTGGAGGAAGAGAGATGCAGGTGCACACTCCTAGCACTAAGAACATTGATCATGCTGAGGCTACTAATACTATGCTGGAGGAAGAGAGATGCAGGTGCACACTCCTAGCACTAAGAACATTGATCATGCTGAGGCTTCTAATACTATGCTGGAGGAAGAGAGATGCAGATGCACACTCCTAGCACTAAGAATACTGATCATGCTGAGGCTTCTAATACTATGCTGGGGGAAGAGAGATGCAGATGCACACTCCTAGCACTAAGAACACTGATCATGCTGAGGCTTCTAATACTATGCTGGAGGAAGAGAGATGCAGACGCACACTCCTAGCACTAAGAACACTGATCATGCTGAGGTTTCTAATACTATGCTGGAGGAAGAGAGATGCAGACGCACACTACTAGCACTAAGAACACTGATCATGCTGAGGCTTCTTATACTATGCTGGAGGAAGAGAGCTGCAGATGCACACTCCTAGCACTAAGAACACTGATCATGCTGAGGCTTCTAATACTATGCTGGGGGAAGAGAGATGCAGATGCACACTCCTAGCACTAAGAACACTGATCATGCTGAGGCTTCTAATACTATGCTGGGGGAAGAGAGACGCAGATGCACACTCCTAGCAATAAGAACACTGATCATGCTGAGGCTTCTAATACTATGCTGGAGGAAGAGAGATGCAGATGTACACTCCTAGCACTAAGAACACTGATCATGCTGAGGCTTCTAATACTATGCTAGAGGAAGAGAGATGCAGTTGCACACTCCTAGCACTAAGAACACTGATCATGCTGAGGCTTCTAATACTATGCTGGAGGAAGAGAGATGCAGATGCACACTCCTAGCACTAAGAACATTGATCATGCTGAGGCTTCTAATACTATGCTGGAGGAAGAGAGATGCAGGGGCACACTCCTAGCACTAAGAACATTGATCATGCTGAGGCTTCTAATACTATGCTGGAGGAAGAGAGATGCAGGTGCATACTCCTAGCACTAAGAACACTGATCATGCTGAGGCTTCTAATACTATGCTGGGGGAAGAGAGATGCAGATGCACACTCCTAGCACTTAGAACACTGATCATGCTGAGGCTTCTAATACTATGCTGGAGGAAGAGAGATGCAGACGCACACTACTAGCACTAAGAACACTGATCATGCTGAGGCTTCTAATACTATGCTGGAGGAAGAGAGATGCAGATGCACACTCCTAGCACTAAGAACACTGATCATGCTGAGGCTTCTAATACTATGCTGGAGGAAGAGAGATGCAGACGCACACTCCTAGCACTAAGAACACTGATCATGCTGAGGCTTCTAATACTATGCTGGAGGAAGAGAGATGCAGATGCACACTCCTAGCACTAAGAACACTGATCATGCTGAGGCTTCTAATACTATGCTGGGGGAAGAGAGATGCAGATGCACACTCCTAGCACTAAGAACACTGACCATGCTGAGGCTTCTAATACTATGCTGGAGGAAGAGAGATGCAGACGCACACTCCTAGCACTAAGAACACTGATCATGCTGAGGCTTCTAATACTATTCTGGAGGAAGAGAGATGCAGATGCACACTCCTAGCACTAAGAACACTGATCATGCTGAGGCTTCTAATACTATGCTGGAGGAAGAGAGATGCAGATGCACACTCCTAGCACTAAGAACACTGATCATGCTGAGGCTTCTAATACTATGCTGGGGGAAGAGAGATGCAGATGCACACTCCTAGCACTAAGAACACTGATCATGCTGAGGCTTCTAATACTATGCTGGAGGAAGAGAGATGCAGATGCACACTCCTAGCACTAAGAACATTGATCATGCTGAGGCTTCTAATAATATGCTGGAGGAAGAGAGATGCAGATGCACACTCCTAGCACTAAGAACACTGATCATGCTGAGGCTTCTTATACTATGCTGGAGGAAGAGAGATGCAGATGCACACTCCTAGCACTAAGAACACTGATCATGCTGAGGCTTCTAATACTATGCTGGAGGAAGAGAGATGCAGATGCACACTCCTAGCACTAAGAACACTGATCATGCTGAGGCTTCTAATACTATGCTGGAGGAAGAGAGATGCAGACGCACACTCCTAGCACTAAGAACACTGATCATGCTGAGGCTTCTAATACTATGCTGGAGGAAGAGAGATGCAGATGCACACTCCTAGCACTAAGAACACTGATCATGCTGAGGCTTCTAATACTATGCTGGGGGAAGAGAGATGCAGATGCACACTCCTAGCACTAAGAACACTGATCATGCTGAGGCTTCTAATACTATGCTGGAGGAAGAGAGATGCAGATGCACACTCCTAGCACTAAGAACATTGATCATGCTGAGGCTTCTAATACTATGCTGGAGGAAGAGAGATGCAGATGCACACTCCTAGCACTAAGAACACTGATCATGCTGAGGCTTCTAATACTATGCTGGGGAAAGAGAGATGCAGATGTACACTCCTAGCACTAAGAACACTGATTATGCTGAGGCTTCTAATACTATGCTGGGGGAAGAGAGATGCAGCACTAAGAACACTGATCATGCTGAGGCTTCTAATACTATGCTGGGGGAAGAGAGATGCAGATGCACACTCCTAGCACTAAGAACACTGATCATGCTGAGGCTTCTAATACTATGCTGGAGGAAGAGAGATGCAGACGCACACTCCTAGCACTAAGAACACTGATCATGCTGAGGCTTCTAATACTATGCTGGAGGAAGAGAGATGCAGATGCACACTCCTAGCACTAAGAACACTGATCATGCTGAGGCTTCTAATACTATGCTGGAGGAAGAGAGATGCAGATGCACACTACTAGCACTAAGAACACTGATCATGCTGAGGCTTCTAATACTATGCTGGGGAAAGAGAGATGCAGATGCACACTACTAGCACTAAGAACACTGATCATGCTGAGGCTTCTAATACTATGCTGGAGGAAGAGAGATGCAGATGCACACTCCTAGCACTAAGAACACTGATCATGCTGAGGCTTCTAATACTATGCTGGAGGAAGAGAGATGCAGATGCACACTCCTAGCACTAAGAACACTGATCATGCTGAGGCTTCTAATACTATGCTGGAGGAAGAGAGATGCCGATGCACACACCTAGCACTAAGAACATTGATCATGCTGAGGCTTCTAATACTATGCTGGAGGAAGAGAGATGCAGATGCACACTCCTAGCACTAAGAACACTGATCATGCTGAGGCTTCTAATACTATGCTGGAGGAAGAGAGATGCAGGTGCACACTCCTAGCACTAAGAACACTGATCATGCTGAGGCTTCTTATACTATGCTGGAGGAAGAGAGATGCAGATGTACACTCCTAGCACTAAGAACACTGATCATGCTGAGGCTTCTAATACTATGCTGGGGGAAGAGAGCTGCAGATGCACACTCCTAGCACTAAGAACACTGATCATGCTGAGGCTTCTTATACTATGCTGGAGGAAGAGAGCTGCAGATGCACACTCCTAGCACTAAGAACATTGATCATGCTGAGGCTTCTAATACTATGCTGGAGGAAGAGAGATGCAGATGCACACTCCTAGCACTAAGATTACTGATCATGCTGAGGCTTCTAATACTATGCTGGAGGAAGAGAGATGCAGTTGCACTCTCCTAGCACTAAGAACACTGATCATGCTGAGGCTTCTAATACTATGCTGGAGGAAGAGAGATGCAGGTGCACACTCCTAGCACTAAGAACATTGATCATGCTGAGGCTTCTAATACTATGCTGGAGGAAGAGAGATACAGGTGCACACTCCTAGCACTAAGAACACTGATCATGCTGAGGCTTCTAATACTATGCTGGAGGAAGAGAGGTGCAGATGCACACTCCTAGCACTAAGAACACTGATCATGCTGAGGCTTCTAATACTATGCTGGAGGAAGAGAGATGCCGATGCACACACCTAGCACTAAGAACATTGATCATGCTGAGGCTTCTAATACTATGCTGGAGGAAGAGAGATGCAGATGCACACTCCTAGCACTAAGAACACTGATCATGCTGAGGCTTCTAATACTATGCTGGAGGAAGAGAGATGCAGGTGCACACTCCTAGCACTAAGAACATTGATCATGCTGAGGCTACTAATACTATGCTGGAGGAAGAGAGATGCAGGTGCACACTCCTAGCACTAAGAACATTGATCATGCTGAGGCTTCTAATACTATGCTGGAGGAAGAGAGATGCAGATGCACACTCCTAGCACTAAGAATACTGATCATGCTGAGGCTTCTAATACTATGCTGGGGGAAGAGAGATGCAGATGCACACTCCTAGCACTAAGAACACTGATCATGCTGAGGCTTCTAATACTATGCTGGAGGAAGAGAGATGCAGACGCACACTCCTAGCACTAAGAACACTGATCATGCTGAGGTTTCTAATACTATGCTGGAGGAAGAGAGATGCAGACGCACACTACTAGCACTAAGAACACTGATCATGCTGAGGCTTCTTATACTATGCTGGAGGAAGAGAGCTGCAGATGCACACTCCTAGCACTAAGAACACTGATCATGCTGAGGCTTCTAATACTATGCTGGGGGAAGAGAGATGCAGATGCACACTCCTAGCACTAAGAACACTGATCATGCTGAGGCTTCTAATACTATGCTGGGGGAAGAGAGACGCAGATGCACACTCCTAGCAATAAGAACACTGATCATGCTGAGGCTTCTAATACTATGCTGGAGGAAGAGAGATGCAGATGTACACTCCTAGCACTAAGAACACTGATCATGCTGAGGCTTCTAATACTATGCTAGAGGAAGAGAGATGCAGTTGCACACTCCTAGCACTAAGAACACTGATCATGCTGAGGCTTCTAATACTATGCTGGAGGAAGAGAGATGCAGATGCACACTCCTAGCACTAAGAACATTGATCATGCTGAGGCTTCTAATACTATGCTGGAGGAAGAGAGATGCAGGGGCACACTCCTAGCACTAAGAACATTGATCATGCTGAGGCTTCTAATACTATGCTGGAGGAAGAGAGATGCAGGTGCACACTCCTAGCACTAAGAACACTGATCATGCTGAGGCTTCTAATACTATGCTGGGGGAAGAGAGATGCAGATGCACACTCCTAGCACTTAGAACACTGATCATGCTGAGGCTTCTAATACTATGCTGGAGGAAGAGAGATGCAGACGCACACTACTAGCACTAAGAACACTGATCATGCTGAGGCTTCTAATACTATGCTGGAGGAAGAGAGATGCAGATGCACACTCCTAGCACTAAGAACACTGATCATGCTGAGGCTTCTAATACTATGCTGGAGGAAGAGAGATGCAGACGCACACTCCTAGCACTAAGAACACTGATCATGCTGAGGCTTCTAATACTATGCTGGAGGAAGAGAGATGCAGATGCACACTCCTAGCACTAAGAACACTGATCATGCTGAGGCTTCTAATACTATGCTGGAGGAAGAGAGATGCAGTTGCACTCTCCTAGCACTAAGAACACTGATCATGCTGAGGCTTCTAATACTATGCTGGAGGAAGAGAGATGCAGGTGCACACTCTAGCACTAAGAACATTGATCATGCTGAGGCTTCTAATACTATGCTGGAGGAAGAGAGATACAGGTGCACACTCCTAGCACTAAGAACACTGATCATGCTGAGGCTTCTAATACTATGCTGGAGGAAGAGAGATGCAGGTGCACACTCCTAGCACTAAGAACACTGATCATGCTGAGGCTTCTAATACTATGCTGGAGGAAGAGAGATGCAGATGCACACTCCTAGCACTAAGAACACTGATCATGCTGAGGCTTCTAATACTATGCTGGAGGAAGAGAGATGCAGATGCACACTCCTAGCACTAAGAACACTGATCATGCTGAGGCTTCTAATACTATGCTGGGGGAAGAGAGATGCAGATGCACACTCCTAGCACTAAGAACACTGATCATGCTGAGGCTTCTAATACTATGCTGGAGGAAGAGAGATGCAGATGCACACTCCTAGCACTAAGAACATTGATCATGCTGAGGCTTCTAATAATATGCTGGAGGAAGAGAGATGCAGATGCACACTCCTAGCACTAAGAACACTGATCATGCTGAGGCTTCTTATACTATGCTGGAGGAAGAGAGATGCAAATGCACACTCCTAGCACTAAGAACACTGATCATGCTGAGGCTTCTAATACTATGCTGGAGGAAGATAGATGCTGATGCACACTCCTAGCACTAAGAACACTGATCATGCTGAGGCTTCTTATACTATGCTCGAGGAAGAGAGATGCAGATGCACACTCCTAGCACTAAGAACACTGATCATGCTGAGGCTTCTAATACTATGCTGGAGGAAGAGAGATGCAGATGCACACTCCTAGCACTAAGAACACTGATCATGCTGAGGCTTCTAATACTATGCTGGAGGAAGAGAGATGCAGACGCACACTCCTAGCACTAAGAACACTGATCATGCTGAGGCTTCTAATACTATGCTGGAGGAAGAGAGATGCAGATGCACACTTCTAGCACTAAGAACACTGATCATGCTGAGGCTTCTAATACTATGCTGGGGGAAGAGAGATGCAGATGCACACTCCTAGCACTAAGAACACTGATCATGCTGAGGCTTCTAATACTATGCTGGAGGAAGAGAGATGCAGATGCACACTCCTAGCACTAAGAACATTGATCATGCTGAGGCTTCTAATACTATGCTGGAGGAAGAGAGATGCAGATGCACACTCCTAGCACTAAGAACACTGATCATGCTGAGGCTTCTAATACTATGCTGGGGAAAGAGAGATGCAGATGTACACTCCTAGCACTAAGAACACTGATTATGCTGAGGCTTCTAATACTATGCTGGGGGAAGAGAGATGCAGCACTAAGAACACTGATCATGCTGAGGCTTCTAATACTATGCTGGGGGAAGAGAGATGCAGATGCACACTCCTAGCACTAAGAACACTGATCATGCTGAGGCTTCTAATACTATGCTGGAGGAAGAGAGATGCAGATGCACACTCCTAGCACTAAGAACACTGATCATGCTGAGGCTTCTAATACTATGCTGGGGGAAGAGAGATGCAGATGCACACTCCTAGCACTAAGAACACTGACCATGCTGAGGCTTCTAATACTATGCTGGAGGAAGAGAGATGCAGACGCACACTCCTAGCACTAAGAACACTGATCATGCTGAGGCTTCTAATACTATTCTGGAGGAAGAGAGATGCAGATGCACACTCCTAGCACTAAGAACACTGATCATGCTGAGGCTTCTAATACTATGCTGGAGGAAGAGAGATGCAGACGCACACTCCTAGCACTAAGAACACTGATCATGCTGAGGCTTCTAATACTATGCTGGGGGAAGAGAGATGCAGATGCACACTCCTAGCACTAAGAACACTGACCATGCTGAGGCTTCTAATACTGTGCTGGGGGAAGAGAGATGCAGATGCACACTCCTAGCACTAAGAACACTGATCATGCTGATGCTTCTAATACTATGCTGGAGGAAGAGAGATGCAGACGCACACTCCTAGCACTAAGAACACTGATCATGCTGAGGCTTCTAATACTATGCTGGAGGAAGAGAGATGCAGATGCACACTCCTAGCACTAAGAACACTGATAATGCTGAGGCTTCTAATACTATGCTGGAGGAAGAGAGATGCAGATGCACACTCCTAGCACTAAGAACACTGATCATGCTGAGGCTTCTAATACTATGCTGGAGGAAGAGAGATGCAAATGCACACTACTAGCACTAAGAACATTGATCATGCTGAGGCTTCTTATACTATGCTGGAGGAAGAGAGATGCAGATGCACACTCCTAGCACTAAGAACACTGATCATGCTGAGGCTTCTAATACTATGCTGGGGGAAGAGAGATGCAGCACTAAGAACACTGATCATGCTGAGGCTTCTAATACTATGCTGGGGAAGAGAGATGCAGATGCACACTCCTAGCACTAAGAACACTGATCATGCTGAGGCTTCTAATACTATGCTGGGGGAAGAGAGATGCAGCACTAAGAACACTGATCATGCTGAGGCTTCTAATACTATGCTGGGGGAAGAGAGATGCAGATGCACACTCCTAGCACTAAGAACACTGATCATGCTGAGGCTTCTAATACTATGCTGGAGGAAGAGAGATGCAGATGCACACTACTAGCACTAAGAAAACTGATCATGCTGAGGCTTCTAATACTATGCTGGAGGAAGAGAGATGCAGATGCAGACTCCTAGCACTAAGAACACTGATCATGCTGAGGCTTCTAATACTATGCTGGAGGAAGAGAGATGCAGATGCACACTCCTAGCACTAAGAACACTGATCATGCTGAGGCTTCTAATACTATGCTGGGGGAAGAGAGATTCAGACGCACACTCCTAGCACTAAGAACACTGATCATGCTGAGGCTTCTTATACTATGCTGGGGGAAGAGAGATGCAGACGCACACTACTAGCACTAAGAACACTGATCATGCTGAGGCTTCTAATACTATGCTGGAGGAAGAGAGATGCAGATGCACACTCCTAGCACTAAGAACACTGATCATGCTGAGGCTTCTAATACTATGCTGGAGGAAGAGAGATGCAGATGCACACTCCTAGCACTAAGAACACTGATCATACTGAGGCTTCTAATACTATGCTGGGGAAAGAGAGATGCAGATGCACACTACTAGCACTAAGAACACTGATCATGCTGAGGCTTCTAATACTATGCTGGGGGAAGAGAGATGCAGATGCACACTCCAAGCACTAAGAACACTGATCATGCTGAGGCTTTTAATACTATGCTGGAGGAAGAGAGATGCAGATGCACACTCCTAGCACTAAGAACACTGATCATGCTGAGGCTTCTAATACTATGCTGGAGGAAGAGAGATGCAGATGCACACTCCTAGCACTAAGAACACTGATCATGCTGAGGCTTCTAATACTATGCTGGGGGAAGAGAGATGCAGATGCACACTCCTAGCACTAAGAACATTGATCATGCTGAGGCTTCTAATACTATGCTGGGGGAAGAGAGATGCAGATGCACACTCCTAGCACTAAGAACACTGATCATGCTGAGGCTTCTAATACTATGCTGGAGGAAGAGAGATGCAGATGCACACTCCTAGCACTAAGAACATTGATCATGCTGAGGCTTCTAATAATATGCTGGAGGAAGAGAGATGCAGATGCACACTCCTAGCACTAAGAACACTGATCATGCTGAGGCTTCTTATACTATGCTGGAGGAAGAGAGATGCAGATGCACACTCCTAGCACTAAGAACACTGATCATGCTGAGGCTTCTAATACTATGCTGGAGGAAGAGAGATGCAGATGCACACTCCTAGCACTAAGAACATTGATCATGCTGAGGCTTCTAATACTATGCTGGAGGAAGAGAGATGCAGACGCACACTCCTAGCACTAAGAACACTGATCATGCTGAGGCTTCTAATACTATGCTGGAGGAAGAGAGATGCAGATGCACACTCCTAGCACTAAGAACACTGATCATGCTGAGGCTTCTAATACTATGCTGGGGGAAGAGAGATGCAGATGCACACTCCTAGCACTAAGAACACTGATCATGCTGAGGCTTCTAATACTATGCTGGAGGAAGAGAGATGCAGATGCACACTCCTAGCACTAAGAACATTGATCATGCTGAGGCTTCTAATACTATGCTGGAGGAAGAGAGATGCAGATGCACACTCCTAGCACTAAGAACACTGATCATGCTGAGGCTTCTAATACTATGCTGGGGAAAGAGAGATGCAGATGTACACTCCTAGCACTAAGAACACTGATTATGCTGAGGCTTCTAATACTATGCTGGGGGAAGAGAGATGCAGCACTAAGAACACTGATCATGCTGAGGCTTCTAATACTATGCTGGGGGAAGAGAGATGCAGATGCACACTCCTAGCACTAAGAACACTGATCATGCTGAGGCTTCTAATACTATGCTGGAGGAAGAGAGATGCAGACGCACACTCCTAGCACTAAGAACACTGATCATGCTGAGGCTTCTAATACTATGCTGGAGGAAGAGAGATGCAGATGCACACTCCTAGCACTAAGAACACTGATCATGCTGAGGCTTCTAATACTATGCTGGAGGAAGAGAGATGCAGATGCACACTACTAGCACTAAGAACACTGATCATGCTGAGGCTTCTAATACTATGCTGGGGAAAGAGAGATGCAGATGCACACTACTAGCACTAAGAACACTGATCATGCTGAGGCTTCTAATACTATGCTGGAGGAAGAGAGATGCAGATGCACACTCCTAGCACTAAGAACACTGATCATGCTGAGGCTTCTAATACTATGCTGGGGGAAGAGAGATGCAGCACTAAGAACACTGATCATGCTGAGGCTTCTAATACTATGCTGGGGAAGAGAGATGCAGATGCACACTCCTAGCACTAAGAACACTGATCATGCTGAGGCTTCTAATACTATGCTGGGGGAAGAGAGATGCAGCACTAAGAACACTGATCATGCTGAGGCTTCTAATACTATGCTGGGGGAAGAGAGATGCAGATGCACACTCCTAGCACTAAGAAAACTGATCATGCTGAGGCTTCTAATACTATGCTGGAGGAAGAGAGATGCAGATGCAGACTCCTAGCACTAAGAACACTGATCATGCTGAGGCTTCTAATACTATGCTGGAGGAAGAGAGATGCAGATGCACACTCCTAGCACTAAGAACACTGATCATGCTGAGGCTTCTAATACTATGCTGGGGGAAGAGAGATTCAGACGCACACTCCTAGCACTAAGAACACTGATCATGCTGAGGCTTCTTATACTATGCTGGGGGAAGAGAGATGCAGACGCACACTACTAGCACTAAGAACACTGATCATGCTGAGGCTTCTAATACTATGCTGGAGGAAGAGAGATGCAGATGCACACTCCTAGCACTAAGAACACTGATCATGCTGAGGCTTCTAATACTATGCTGGAGGAAGAGAGATGCAGATGCACACTCCTAGCACTAAGAACACTGATCATACTGAGGCTTCTAATACTATGCTGGGGAAAGAGAGATGCAGATGCACACTACTAGCACTAAGAACACTGATCATGCTGAGGCTTCTAATACTATGCTGGGGGAAGAGAGATGCAGATGCACACTCCAAGCACTAAGAACACTGATCATGCTGAGGCTTTTAATACTATGCTGGAGGAAGAGAGATGCAGATGCACACTCCTAGCACTAAGAACACTGATCATGCTGAGGCTTCTAATACTATGCTGGAGGAAGAGAGATGCAGATGCACACTCCTAGCACTAAGAACACTGATCATGCTGAGGCTTCTAATACTATGCTGGGGGAAGAGAGATGCAGATGCACACTCCTAGCACTAAGAACATTGATCATGCTGAGGCTTCTAATACTATGCTGGGGGAAGAGAGATGCAGATGCACACTCCTAGCACTAAGAACACTGATCATGCTGAGGCTTCTAATACTATGCTGGAGGAAGAGAGATGCAGATGCACACTCCTAGCACTAAGAACATTGATCATGCTGAGGCTTCTAATAATATGCTGGAGGAAGAGAGATGCAGATGCACACTCCTAGCACTAAGAACACTGATCATGCTGAGGCTTCTTATACTATGCTGGAGGAAGAGAGATGCAGATGCACACTCCTAGCACTAAGAACACTGATCATGCTGAGGCTTCTAATACTATGCTGGAGGAAGAGAGATGCAGATGCACACTCCTAGCACTAAGAACATTGATCATGCTGAGGCTTCTAATACTATGCTGGAGGAAGAGAGATGCAGACGCACACTCCTAGCACTAAGAACACTGATCATGCTGAGGCTTCTAATACTATGCTGGAGGAAGAGAGATGCAGATGCACACTCCTAGCACTAAGAACACTGATCATGCTGAGGCTTCTAATACTATGCTGGGGGAAGAGAGATGCAGATGCACACTCCTAGCACTAAGAACACTGATCATGCTGAGGCTTCTAATACTATGCTGGAGGAAGAGAGATGCAGATGCACACTCCTAGCACTAAGAACATTGATCATGCTGAGGCTTCTAATACTATGCTGGAGGAAGAGAGATGCAGATGCACACTCCTAGCACTAAGAACACTGATCATGCTGAGGCTTCTAATACTATGCTGGGGAAAGAGAGATGCAGATGTACACTCCTAGCACTAAGAACACTGATTATGCTGAGGCTTCTAATACTATGCTGGGGGAAGAGAGATGCAGCACTAAGAACACTGATCATGCTGAGGCTTCTAATACTATGCTGGGGGAAGAGAGATGCAGATGCACACTCCTAGCACTAAGAACACTGATCATGCTGAGGCTTCTAATACTATGCTGGAGGAAGAGAGATGCAGACGCACACTCCTAGCACTAAGAACACTGATCATGCTGAGGCTTCTAATACTATGCTGGAGGAAGAGAGATGCAGATGCACACTCCTAGCACTAAGAACACTGATCATGCTGAGGCTTCTAATACTATGCTGGAGGAAGAGAGATGCAGATGCACACTACTAGCACTAAGAACACTGATCATGCTGAGGCTTCTAATACTATGCTGGGGAAAGAGAGATGCAGATGCACACTACTAGCACTAAGAACACTGATCATGCTGAGGCTTCTAATACTATGCTGGAGGAAGAGAGATGCAGATGCACACTCCTAGCACTAAGAACACTGATCATGCTGAGGCTTCTAATACTATGCTGGGGGAAGAGAGATGCAGCACTAAGAACACTGATCATGCTGAGGCTTCTAATACTATGCTGGGGAAGAGAGATGCAGATGCACACTCCTAGCACTAAGAACACTGATCATGCTGAGGCTTCTAATACTATGCTGGGGGAAGAGAGATGCAGCACTAAGAACACTGATCATGCTGAGGCTTCTAATACTATGCTGGGGGAAGAGAGATGCAGATGCACACTCCTAGCACTAAGAACACTGATCATGCTGAGGCTTCTAATACTATGCTGGAGGAAGAGAGATGCAGATGCACACTACTAGCACTAAGAAAACTGATCATGCTGAGGCTTCTAATACTATGCTGGAGGAAGAGAGATGCAGATGCAGACTCCTAGCACTAAGAACACTGATCATGCTGAGGCTTCTAATACTATGCTGGAGGAAGAGAGATGCAGATGCACACTCCTAGCACTAAGAACACTGATCATGCTGAGGCTTCTAATACTATGCTGGGGGAAGAGAGATTCAGACGCACACTCCTAGCACTAAGAACACTGATCATGCTGAGGCTTCTTATACTATGCTGGGGGAAGAGAGATGCAGACGCACACTACTAGCACTAAGAACACTGATCATGCTGAGGCTTCTAATACTATGCTGGAGGAAGAGAGATGCAGATGCACACTCCTAGCACTAAGAACACTGATCATGCTGAGGCTTCTAATACTATGCTGGAGGAAGAGAGATGCAGATGCACACTCCTAGCACTAAGAACACTGATCATGCTGAGGCTTCTAATACTATGCTGGGGAAAGAGAGATGCAGATGCACACTACTAGCACTAAGAACACTGATCATGCTGAGGCTTCTAATACTATGCTGGGGGAAGAGAGATGCAGATGCACACTCCAAGCACTAAGAACACTGATCATGCTGAGGCTTTTAATACTATGCTGGAGGAAGAGAGATGCAGATGCACACTACTAGCACTAAGAACACTGATCATGCTGAGGCTTCTAATACTATGCTGGAGGAAGAGAGATGCAGATGCACACTCCTAGCACTAAGAACACTGATCATGCTGAGGCTTCTAATACTATGCTGGGGGAAGAGAGATGCAGATGCACACTCCTAGCACTAAGAACATTGATCATGCTGAGGCTTCTAATACTATGCTGGGGGAAGAGAGATGCAGATGCACACTCCTAGCACTAAGAACACTGATCATGCTGAGGCTTCTAATACTATGCTGGAGGAAGAGAGATGCAGATGCACACTCCTAGCACTAAGAACATTGATCATGCTGAGGCTTCTAATAATATGCTGGAGGAAGAGAGATGCAGATGCACACTCCTAGCACTAAGAACACTGATCATGCTGAGGCTTCTTATACTATGCTGGAGGAAGAGAGATGCAGATGCACACTCCTAGCACTAAGAACACTGATCATGCTGAGGCTTCTAATACTATGCTGGAGGAAGAGAGATGCAGATGCACACTCCTAGCACTAAGAACATTGATCATGCTGAGGCTTCTAATACTATGCTGGAGGAAGAGAGAGGCAGACGCACACTCCTAGCACTAAGAACACTGATCATGCTGAGGCTTCTAATACTATGCTGGAGGAAGAGAGATGCAGATGCACACTCCTAGCACTAAGAACACTGATCATGCTGAGGCTTCTAATACTATGCTGGGGGAAGAGAGATGCAGATGCACACTCCTAGCACTAAGAACACTGATCATGCTGAGGCTTCTAATACTATGCTGGAGGAAGAGAGATGCAGATGCACACTCCTAGCACTAAGAACATTGATCATGCTGAGGCTTCTAATACTATGCTGGAGGAAGAGAGATGCAGATGCACACTCCTAGCACTAAGAACACTGATCATGCTGAGGCTTCTAATACTATGCTGGGGAAAGAGAGATGCAGATGTACACTCCTAGCACTAAGAACACTGATTATGCTGAGGCTTCTAATACTATGCTGGGGGAAGAGAGATGCAGCACTAAGAACACTGATCATGCTGAGGCTTCTAATACTATGCTGGGGGAAGAGAGATGCAGATGCACACTCCTAGCACTAAGAACACTGATCATGCTGAGGCTTCTAATACTATGCTGGAGGAAGAGAGATGCAGACGCACACTCCTAGCACTAAGAACACTGATCATGCTGAGGCTTCTAATACTATGCTGGAGGAAGAGAGATGCAGATGCACACTCCTAGCACTAAGAACACTGATCATGCTGAGGCTTCTAATACTATGCTGGAGGAAGAGAGATGCAGATGCACACTACTAGCACTAAGAACACTGATCATGCTGAGGCTTCTAATACTATGCTGGGGAAAGAGAGATGCAGATGCACACTACTAGCACTAAGAACACTGATCATGCTGAGGCTTCTAATACTATGCTGGAGGAAGAGAGATGCAGATGCACACTCCTAGCACTAAGAACACTGATCATGCTGAGGCTTCTAATACTATGCTGGAGGAAGAGAGATGCAGATGCACACTCCTAGCACTAAGAACACTGATCATGCTGAGGCTTCTAATACTATGCTGGGGGAAGAGAGATGCAGATGCACACTCCTAGCACTAAGAACACTGATCATGCTGAGGCTTCTAATACTATGCTGGAGGAAGAGAGATGCAGATGCACACTCCTAGCACTAAGAACATTGATCATGCTGAGGCTTCTAATAATATGCTGGAGGAAGAGAGATGCAGATGCACACTCCTAGCACTAAGAACACTGATCATGCTGAGGCTTCTTATACTATGCTGGAGGAAGAGAGATGCAGATGCACACTCCTAGCACTAAGAACACTGATCATGCTGAGGCTTCTAATACTATGCTGGAGGAAGAGAGATGCAGATGCACACTCCTAGCACTAAGAACACTGATCATGCTGAGGCTTCTAATACTATGCTGGAGGAAGATAGATGCAGATGCACACTCCTAGCACTAAGAACACTGATCATGCTGAGGCTTCTTATACTATGCTGGAGGAAGAGAGATGCAGATGCACACTCCTAGCACTAAGAACACTGATCATGCTGAGGCTTCTAATACTATGCTGGAGGAAGAGAGATGCAGATGCACACTCCTAGCACTAAGAACACTTATCATGCTGAGGCTTCTAATACTATGCTGGAGGAAGAGAGATGCAGACGCACACTCCTAGCACTAAGAACACTGATCATGCTGAGGCTTCTAATACTATGCTGGAGGAAGAGAGATGCAGATGCACACTCCTAGCACTAAGAACACTGATCATGCTGAGGCTTCTAATACTATGCTGGGGGAAGAGAGATGCAGATGCACACTCCTAGCACTAAGAACACTGATCATGCTGAGGCTTCTAATACTATGCTGGAGGAAGAGAGATGCAGGTGCACACTCCTAGCACTAAGAACATTGATCATGCTGAGGCTTCTAATACTATGCTGGAGGAAGAGAGATGCAGATGCACACTCCTAGCACTAAGAACACTGATCATGCTGAGGCTTCTAATACTATGCTGGGGGAAGAGAGATGCAGATGCACACTCCTAGCACTAAGAACACTGATCATGCTGAGGCTTCTAATACTATGCTGGGGGAAGAGAGATGCAGATGCACACTCCTAGCACTAAGAACACTGATCATGCTGAGGCTTCTAATACTATGCTGGAGGAAGAGAGATGCAGATGCACACTCCTAGCACTAAGAACATTGATCATGCTGAGGCTTCTAATACTATGCTGGAGGAAGAGAGATGCAGATGCACACTCCTAGCACTAAGAACACTGATCATGCTGAGGCTTCTAATACTATGCTGGGGAAAGAGAGATGCAGATGTACACTCCTAGCACTAAGAACACTGATTATGCTGAGGCTTCTAATACTATGCTGGGGGAAGAGAGATGCAGCACTAAGAACACTGATCATGCTGAGGCTTCTAATACTATGCTGGGGGAAGAGAGATGCAGATGCACACTCCTAGCACTAAGAACACTGATCATGCTGAGGCTTCTAATACTATGCTGGAGGAAGAGAGATGCAGACGCACACTCCTAGCACTAAGAACACTGATCATGCTGAGGCTTCTAATACTATGCTGGAGGAAGAGAGATGCAGATGCACACTCCTAGCACTAAGAACACTGATCATGCTGAGGCTTCTAATACTATGCTGGAGGAAGAGAGATGCAGATGCACACTACTAGCACTAAGAACACTGATCATGCTGAGGCTTCTAATTCTATGCTGGGGAAAGAGAGATGCAGATGCACACTACTAGCACTAAGAACACTGATCATGCTGAGGCTTCTAATACTATGCTGGAGGTAGAGAGATGCAGATGCACACTACTAGCACTAAGAACACTGATCATGCTGAGGCTTCTAATACTTTGCTGGGGAAAGAGAGATGCAGATGCACACTACTAGCACTAAGAACACTGATCATGCTGAGGCTTCTAATACTATGCTGGAGGAAGAGAGATGCAGATGCACACTCCTAGCACTAAGAACACTGATCATGCTGAGGCTTCTAATACTATGCTGGGGGAAGAGAGATGCAATTGCACACTCCTAGCACTAAGAACACTGACCATGCTGAGGCTTCTAATACTATGCTGGAGGAAGAGAGATGCAGACGCACACTCCTAGCACTAAGAATACTGATCATGCTGAGGCTTCTAATACTATTCTGGAGGAAGAGAGATGCAGATGCACACTCCTAGCACTAAGAACACTGATCATGCTGAGGCTTCTAATACTATGCTGGAGGAAGAGAGATGCAGACGCACACTCCTAGCACTAAGAACACTGATCATGCTGAGGCTTCTAATACTATGCTGGGGGAAGAGAGATGCAGATGCACACTCCTAGCACTAAGAACACTGACCATGCTGAGGCTTCTAATACTGTGCTGGGGGAAGAGAGATGCAGATGCACACTCCTAGCACTAAGAACACTGATCATGCTGAGGCTTCTAATACTATGCTGGAGGAAGAGAGATGCATACACACACTCCTAGCACTAAGAACACTGATCATGCTGAGGCTTCTAATACTATGCTGGAGGAAGAGAGATGCAGATGCACACTCCTAGCACTAAGAACACTGATAATGCTGAGGCTTCTAATACTATGCTGGGGGAAGAGAGATGCAGATGCACACTCCTAGCACTAAGAACACTGATCATGCTGAGGCTTCTTATACTATGCTGGAGGAAGAGAGATGCAGATGCACACTCCTAGCACTAAGAACACTGATCATGCTGAGGCTTCTAATACTATGCTGGGGGAAGAGAGATGCAGCACTAAGAACACTGATCATGCTGAGGCTTCTAATACTATGCTGGGGGAAGAGAGATGCAGATGCACACTCCTAGCACTAAGAACACTGATCATGCTGAGGCTTCTAATACTATGCTGGGGAAAGAGAGATGCAGATGTACACTCCTAGCACTAAGAACACTGATTATGCTGAGGCTTCTAATACTATGCTGGGGGAAGAGAGATGCAGCACTAAGAACACTGATCATGCTGAGGCTTCTAATACTATGCTGGGGGAAGAGAGATGCAGATGCACACTCCTAGCACTAAGAACACTGATCATGCTGAGGCTTCTAATACTATGCTGGAGGAAGAGAGATGCAGATGCACACTACTAGCACTAAGAACACTGATCATGCTGAGGCTTCTAATACTATGCTGGAGGAAGAGAGATGCTGATGCAGACTCCTAGCACTAAGAACACTGATCATGCTGAGGCTTCTAATACTATGCTTGAGGAAGAGAGATGCAGATGCACACTCCTAGCACTAAGAACACTGATCATGCTGAGGCTTCTAATACTATGCTGGGGGAAGAGAGATTCAGACGCACACTCCTAGCACTAAGAACACTGATCATGCTGAGGCTTCTTATACTATGCTGGGGGAAGAGAGATGCAGACGCACACTACTAGCACTAAGAACACTGATCATGCTGAGGCTTCTAATACTATGCTGGAGGAAGAGAGATGCAGATGCACACTCCTAGCACTAAGAACACTGATCATGCTGAGGCTTCTAATACTATGCTGGAGGAAGAGAGATGCAGATGCACACTCCTAGCACTAAGAACATTGATCATGCTGAGGCTTCTAATACTATGCTGGGGAAAGAGAGATGCAGATGCACACTCCTAGCACTAAGAACACTGATCATGCTGAGGCTTCTAATACTATGCTGGAGGAAGAGAGATGCAGATGCACACTCCTAGCACTAAGAACACTGATCATGCTGAGGCTTCTAATACTATGCTGGGGGAAGAGAGATGCAGATGCACACTCCTAGCACTAAGAACACTGATCATGCTGAGGCTTCTAATACTATGCTGGGGGGAGAAAGCTGCAGATGCACACTCCTAACACTAAGAACACTGATCATGCTGAGGCTTCTAATACTATGCTGGGGGAAGAGATATGCAGATGCACACTCCTAGCACTAAGAACACTGACCATGCTGAGGCTTCTAATACTATGCTGGAGGAAGAGAGATGCAGACGCACACTCCTAGCACTAAGTACACTGATCATGCTGAGGCTTCTAATACTATTCTGAAGGGAGGGAGATGCAGATGCACACTCCTAGCACTAAGAACACTGATCATGCTGAGGCTTCTAATACTATGCTGGAGGAAGAGAGATGCAGACGCACACTCCTAGCACTAAGAACACTGATCATGCTGAGGCTTCTAATACTATGCTGGAGGAAGAGAGATGCAGACGCACACTCCTAGCACTAAGAACACTGATCATGCTGAGGCTTCTAATACTATGCTGGGGGAAGAGAGCTGCAGATGCACACTCCTAGCACTAAGAACACTGATCATGCTGAGGCTTCTTATACTATGCTGGAGGAAGAGAGCTGCAGATGCACACTCCTAGCACTAAGAACACTGATCATGCTGAGGCTTCTAATACTATGCTGGGGGAAGAGAGATGCAGATGCACACTCCTAGCACTAAGAACACTGATCATGCTGAGGCTTCTAATACTATGCTGGGGGAAGAGAGATGCAGATGCACACTCCTAGCACTAAGAACACTGATCATGCTGAGGCTTCTAATACTATGCTGGAGGAAGAGAGATGCAGATGCACACTCCTAGCACTAAGAACACTGATCATGCTGAGGCTTCTAATACTATGTTGGAGGAAGAGAGATGCAGTTGCACACTCCTAGCACTAAGAACACTGATCATGCTGAGGCTTCTAATACTATGCTGGAGGAAGAGAGAAGCAGATGCACACTCCTAGCACTAAGAACATTGATCATGCTGAGGCTTCTAATACTATGCTGGAGGAAGAGAGATGCAGGTGCACACTCCTAGCACTAAGAACATTGATCATGCTGAGGCTTCTAATACTATGCTGGAGGAAGAGAGATGCAGGTGCACACTCCTAGCACTAAGAACACTGATCATGCTGAGGCTTCTAATACTATGCTGGAGGAAGAGAGATGCAGATGCACACTCCTAGCACTAAGAACACAGATCATGCTGAGGCTTCTAATACTATGCTGGAGGAAGAGAGATGCAGATGCACACTCCTAGCACTAAGAACACTGATCATGCTGAGGCTTCTAATACTATGCTGGAGGAAGAGAGATGCAGATGCACACTCCTAGCACTAAGAACACTGATCATGCTGAGGCTTCTAATACTATGCTGGAGGAAGAGAGATGCAGATGCACACTCCTAGCACTAAGAACACTGATCATGCTGAGGCTTCTAATACTATGCTGGGGGAAGAAAGCTGCAGATGCACACTCCAAACACTAAGAACACTGATCATGCTGAGGCTTCTAATACTATGCTGGGGGAAGAGAGATGCAGATGCACACTCCTAGCACTAAGAACACTGACCATGCTGAGGCTTCTAATACTATGCTGGAGGAAGAGAGATGCAGACGCACACTCCTAGCACTAAGAACACTGATCATGCTGAGGCTTCTAATACTATTCTGGAGGAAGAGAGATGCAGATGCACACTCCTAGCACTAAGAACACTGATCATGCTGAGGCTTCTAATACTATGCTGGAGGAAGAGAGATGCAGACGCACACTCCTAGCACTAGGAACACTGATCATGCTGAGGCTTCTAATACTATGCTGGAGGAAGAGAGATGCAGACGCACTCTCCTAGCACTAAGAACACTGATCATGCTGAGGCTTCTAATACTATGCTGGAGGAAGAGAGATGCAGATGCACACTCCTAGCACTAAGAACACTGATCATGCTAAGGCTTCTAATACTATGCTGGAGGAAGAGAGATGCAGATGCACACTCCTAGCACTAAGAACACTGATCATGCTGAGGCTTCTAATACTATGCTGGGGGAAGAGAGATGCAGATGCACACTCCTAGCACTAAGAGCACTGACCATGCTGAGGCTTCTAATACTATGCTGGAGGAAGAGAGATGCAGATGCACACTCCTAGCACTAAGAACACTGATCATGCTGAGGCTTCTAATACTATGCTGGAGGAAGAGAGATGCAGTTGCACACTCCTAGCACTAAGAACACTGATCATGCTGAGGCTTCTAATACTATGCTGGAGGAAGAGAGAAGCAGATGCACACTCCTAGCACTAAGAACATTGATCATGCTGAGGCTTCTAATACTATGCTGGAGGAAGAGAGATGCAGGTGCACACTCCTAGCACTAAGAACATTGATCATGCTGAGGCTTCTAATACTATGCTGGAGGAAGAGAGATGCAGGTGCACACTCCTAGCACTAAGAACACTGATCATGCTGAGGCTTCTAATACTATGCTGGAGGAAGAGAGATGCAGATGCACACTCCTAGCACTAAGAACACTGATCATGCTGAGGCTTCTAATACTATGCTGGAGGAAGAGAGATGCAGATGCACACTCCTAGCACTAAGAACACTGATCATGCTGAGGCTTCTAATACTATGCTGGAGGAAGAGAGATGCAGATGCACACTCCTAGCACTAAGAACACTGATCATGCTGAGGCTTCTAATACTATGCTGGAGGAAGAGAGATGCAGATGCACACTCCTAGCACTAAGAACACTGATCATGCTGAGGCTTCTAATACTATGCTGGGGGAAGAAAGCTGCAGATGCACACTCCAAACACTAAGAACACTGATCATGCTGAGGCTTCTAATACTATGCTGGGGGAAGAGAGATGCAGATGCACACTCCTAGCACTAAGAACACTGACCATGCTGAGGCTTCTAATACTATGCTGGAGGAAGAGAGATGCAGACGCACACTCCTAGCACTAAGAACACTGATCATGCTGAGGCTTCTAATACTATTCTGGAGGAAGAGAGATGCAGATGCACACTCCTAGCACTAAGAACACTGATCATGCTGAGGCTTCTAATACTATGCTGGAGGAAGAGAGATGCAGACGCACACTCCTAGCACTAGGAACACTGATCATGCTGAGGCTTCTAATACTATGCTGGAGGAAGAGAGATGCAGACGCACTCTCCTAGCACTAAGAACACTGATCATGCTGAGGCTTCTAATACTATGCTGGAGGAAGAGAGATGCAGATGCACACTCCTAGCACTAAGAACACTGATCATGCTGAGGCTTCTAATACTATGCTGGAGGAAGAGAGATGCAGATGCACACTCCTAGCACTAAGAACACTGATCATGCTGAGGCTTCTAATACTATGCTGGGGGAAAAGAGATGCAGATGCACACTCCTAGCACTAAGAACACTGATCATGCTGAGGCTTCTAATACTATGCTGGAGGAAGAGAGATGCAGATGCACACTCCTAGCACTAAGAACACTGATCATGCTGAGGCTTCTAATACTATGCTGGAGGAAGAGAGATGCAGATGCACACTCCTAGAACTAAGAACATTGATCATGCTGAGGCTTCTAATACTATGCTGGAGGAAGAGAGATGCAGGTGCACACTCCTAGCACTAAGAACATTGATCATGCTGAGGCTTCTAATACTATGCTGGAGGAAGAGAGATGCAGGTGCACACTCCTAGCACTAAGAACACTGATCATGCTGAGGCTTCTAATACTATGCTGGAGGAAGAGAGATGCAGATGCACACTCCTAGCACTAAGAACACTGATCATGCTGAGGCTTCTAATACTATGCTGGAGGAAGAGAGATGCAGATGCACACTCCTAGCACTAAGAACACTGATCATGCTGAGGCTTCTAATACTATGCTGGAGGAAGAGAGATGCAGATGCACACTCCTAGCACTAAGAACACTGATCATGCTGAGGCTTCTAATACTATGCTGGAGGAAGAGAGATGCAGATGCACACTCCTAGCACTAAGAACACTGATCATGCTGAGGCTTCTAATACTATGCTGGGGGAAGAAAGCTGCAGATGCACACTCCAAACACTAAGAACACTGATCATGCTGAGGCTTCTAATACTATGCTGGGGGAAGAGAGATGCAGATGCACACTCCTAGCACTAAGAACACTGACCATGCTGAGGCTTCTAATACTATGCTGGAGGAAGAGAGATGCAGACGCACACTCCTAGCACTAAGAACACTGATCATGCTGAGGCGTCTAATACTATGCTGGAGGAAGAGAGATGCAGTTGCACACTCCTAGCACTAAGAACACTGATCATGCTGAGGCTTCTAATACTATGCTGGAGGAAGAGAGAAGCAGATGCACACTCCTAGCACTAAAAACATTGATCATGCTGAGGCTTCTAATACTATGCTGGAGGAAGAGAGATGCAGGTGCACACTCCTAGCACTAAGAACATTGATCATGCTGAGGCTTCTAATACTATGCTGGAGGAAGAGAGATGCAGGTGCACACTCCTAGCACTAAGAACACTGATCATGCTGAGGCTTCTAATACTATGCTGGAGGAAGAGAGATGCAGATGCACACTCCTAGCACTAAGAACACTGATCATGCTGAGGCTTCTAATACTATGCTGGAGGAAGAGAGATGCAGATGCACACTCCTAGCACTAAGAACACTGATCATGCTGAGGCTTCTAATACTATGCTGGAGGAAGAGAGATGCAGATGCACACTCCTAGCACTAAGAACACTGATCATGCTGAGGCTTCTAATACTATGCTGGAGGAAGAGAGATGCAGATGCACACTCCTAGCACTAAGAACACTGATCATGCTGAGGCTTCTAATACTATGCTGGGGGAAGAAAGCTGCAGATGCACACTCCAAACACTAAGAACACTGATCATGCTGAGGCTTCTAATACTATGCTGGAGGAAGAGAGATGCAGATGCACACTCCTAGCACTAAGAACATTGATCATGCTGAGGCTTCTAATAATATGCTGGAGGAAGAGAGATGCAGATGCACACTCCTAGCACTAAGAACATTGATCATGCTGAGGCTTCTAATAATATGCTGGAGGAAGAGAGATGCAGATGCACACTCCTATCACTAAGAACACTGATCATGCTGAGGCTTCTTATACTATGCTGGAGGAAGAGAGATGCAGATGCACACTCCTAGCACTAAGAACACTGATCATGCTGAGGCTTCTAATACTATGCTGGAGGAAGAGAGATGCAGATGCACACTCCTAGCACTAAGAACACTGATCATGCTGAGGCTTCTAATACTATGCTGGAGGAAGAGAGATGCAGATGCACACTCCTAGCACTAAGAACACTGATCATGCTGAGGCTTCTAATACTATGCTGGGGGAAGAGAGATGCAGATGCACACTCCTAGCACTAAGAACACTGATCATGCTGAGGCTTCTAATACTATGCTGGAGGAAGAGAGATGCAGATGCACACTCCTAGCACTAAGAACATTGATCATGCTGAGGCTTCTAATACTATGCTGGAGGAAGAGAGATGCAGATGCACACTCCTAGCACTAAGAACACTGATCATGCTGAGGCTTCTAATACTATGCTGGGGAAAGAGAGATGCAGATGTACACTCCTAGCACTAAGAACACTGATCATGCTGAGGCTTCTAATACTATGCTGGAGGAAGAGAGATGCAGACGCACACTCCTAGCACTAAGAACACTGATCATGCTGAGGCTTCTAATACTATGCTGGAGGAAGAGAGATGCAGATGCACACTCCTAGCACTAAGAACACTGATCATGCTGAGGCTTCTAATACTATGCTGGAGGAAGAGAGATGCAGATGCACACTACTAGCACTAAGAACACTGATCATGCTGAGGCTTCTAATACTATGCTGGGGAAAGAGAGATGCAGATGCACACTACTAGCACTAAGAACACTGATCATGCTGAGGCTTCTAATACTATGCTGGAGGAAGAGAGATGCAGATGCACACTACTAGCACTAAGAACACTGATCATGCTGAGGCTTCTAATACTTTGCTGGGGAAAGAGAGATGCAGATGCACACTCCTAGCACTAAGAACACTGATCATGCTGAGGCTTCTAATACTATGCTGGAGGAAGAGAGATGCAGATGCACACTCCTAGCACTAAGAACACTGATCAAGAACACTGATCATGCTGAGGCTTCTTATACTATGCTGGAGGAAGAGAGATGCAGATGCACACTCCTAGCACTAAGAACACTGATCATGCTGAGGATTCTAATACTATGCTGGGGGAAGAGAGATGCAGCACTAAGAACACTGATAATGCTGAGGCTTCTAATACTATGCTGGGGGAAGAGAGATGCAGATGCACACTCCTAGCACTAAGAACACTGATCATGCTGAGGCTTCTAATACTATGCTGGGGAAAGAGAGATGCAGATGTACACTCCTAGCACTAAGAACACTGATTATGCTGAGGCTTCTAATACTATGCTGGAGGAAGAGAGATGCAGATGCACACTCCTAGCACTAAGAACACTGATCATGCTGAGGCTTCTAATACTATGCTGGAGGAAGAGAGATGCAGATGCACACTACTAGCACTAAGAACACTGATCATGCTGAGGCTTCTAATACTATGCTGGGGAAAGAGAGATGCAGATGCACACTACTAGCACTAAGAACACTGATCATGCTGAGGCTTCTAATACTATGCTGGAGGAAGAGAGATGCAGATGCACACTCCTAGCACTAAGAACACTGATCATGCTGATGCTTCTAATACTATGCTGGGGGAAGAGAGATGCAGATGCACACTCCTAGCACTAAGAACACTGACCATGCTGAGGCTTCTAATACTATGCTGGAGGAAGAGAGATGCAGACGCACACTCCTAGCACTAAGAATACTGATCATGCTGAGGCTTCTAATACTATTCTGGAGGAAGAGAGATGCAGATGCACACTCCTAGCAC
Source organism: Pseudophryne corroboree (assembly GCF_028390025.1). Classification (NCBI taxonomy): domain Eukaryota; kingdom Metazoa; phylum Chordata; class Amphibia; order Anura; family Myobatrachidae; genus Pseudophryne; species Pseudophryne corroboree. The sequence continues at coordinate 14,751,254 of NC_086447.1, forward strand.
TAAGAACACTGATCATGCTGAGGCTTCTAATACTATGCTGGAGGAAGAGAGATGCAGACGCACACTCCTAGCACTAAGAACACTGATCATGCTGAGGCTTCTAATACTATGCTGGGGGAAGAGAGATGCAGATGCACACTCCTAGCACTAAGAACACTGACCATGCTGAGGCTTCTAATACTGTGCTGGGGGAAGAGAGATGCAGATGCACACTCCTAGCACTAAGAACACTGATCATGCTGAGGCTTCTAATACTATGCTGGAGGAAGAGAGATGCAGACACACACTCCTAGCACTAAGAACACTGATCATGCTGAGGCTTCTAATACTATGCTGGAGGAAGAGAGATGCAGATGCACACTCCTAGCACTAAGAACACTGATCATGCTGAGGCTTCTAATACTATGCTGGAGGAAGAGAGATGCAGATGCACACTCCTAGCACTAAGAACACTGATCATGCTGAGGCTTCTAATACTATGCTGGGGGAAGAGAGATTCAGTCGCACACTCCTAGCACTAAGAACACTGATCATGCTGAGGCTTCTTATACTATGCTGGGGGAAGAGAGATGCAGACGCACACTACTAGCACTAAGAACACTGATCATGCTGAGGCTTCTAATACTATGCTGGAGGAAGAGAGATGCAGATGCACACTCCTAGCACTAAGAACACTGATCATGCTGAGGCTTCTAATACTATGCTGGAGGAAGAGAGATGCAGATGCACACTCCTAGCACTAAGAACATTGATCATGCTGAGGCTTCTAATACTATGCTGGGGAAAGAGAGATGCAGATGCACACTCCTAGCACTAAGAACACTGATCATGCTGAGGCTTCTAATACTATGCTGGAGGAAGAGAGATGCAGATGCACACTCCTAGCACTAAGAACACTGATCATGCTGAGGCTTCTAATACTATGCTGGGGAAGAGAGATGCAGATGCACACTCCTAGCACTAAGAACATTGATCATGCTGAGGCTTCTAATACTATGCTGGGGGAAGAGAGATGCAGATGCACACTCCTAGCACTAAGAACACTGATCATGCTGAGGCTTCTTATACTATGCTGGAGCAAGAGAGATGCAGATGCACACTCCTAGCACTAAGAACACTGATCATGCTGAGGCTTCTAATACTATGCTGGGGGAAGAGAGATGCAGATGCACACTCCTAGCACTAAGAACATTGATCATGCTGAGGCTTCTAATACTATGCTGGGGGAAGAGAGATGCAGATGCACACTCCTAGCACTAAGAACACTGATCATGCTGAGGCTTCTTATACTATGCTGGAGGAAGAGAGATGCAGATGCACACTCCTAGCACTAAGAACACTGATCATGCTGAGGCTTCTAATACTATGCTGGGGAAGAGAGCTGCAGATGCACACTCCTAGCACTAAGAACACTGATCATGCTGAGGCTTCTTATACTATGCTGGAGGAAGAGAGCTGCAGATGCACACTCCTAGCACTAAGAACACTGATCATGCTGAGGCTTCTAATACTATGCTGGGGAAGAGAGATGCAGATGCACACTCCTAGCACTAAGAACACTGATCATGCTGAGGCTTCTAATACTATGCTGGGGGAAGAGAGATGCAGATGCACACTCCTAGCACTAAGAACACTGATCATGCTGAGGCTTCTAATACTATGCTGGAGGAAGAGAGATGCAGATGCACACTCCTAGCACTAAGAACACTGATCATGCTGAGGCTTCTAATACTATGCTGGAGGAAGAGAGATGCAGTTGCACACTCCTAGCACTAAGAACACTGATCATGCTGAGGCTTCTAATACTATGCTGGAGGAAGAGAGATGCAGATGCACACTCCTAGCACTAAGAACATTGATCATGCTGAGGCTTCTAATACTATGCTGGAGGAAGAGAGATGCAGGTGCACACTCCTAGCACTAAGAACATTGATCATGCTGAGGCTTCTAATACTATGCTGGAGGAAGAGAGATGCAGGTGCACACTCCTAGCACTAAGAACACTGATCATGCTGAGGCTTCTAATACTATGCTGGAGGAAGAGAGATGCAGGTGCACACTCCTAGCACTTAGAACACTGATCATGCTGAGGCTTCTAATACTATGCTGGAGGAAGAGAGATGCAGATGCACACTCCTAGCACTAAGAACACTGATCATGCTGAGGCTTCTAATACTATTCTGAAGGGAGGGAGATGCAGATGCACACTCCTAGCACTAAGAACACTGATCATGCTGAGGCTTCTAATACTATGCTGGAGGAAGAGAGATGCAGACGCACACTCCTAGCACTAAGAACACTGATCATGCTGAGGCTTCTAATACTATGCTGGAGGAAGAGAGATGCAGACGCACACTCCTAGCACTAAGTACACTGATCATGCTGAGGCTTCTAATACTATTCTGAAGGGAGGGAGATGCAGATGCACACTCCTAGCACTAAGAACACTGATCATGCTGAGGCTTCTAATACTATGCTGGAGGAAGAGAGATGCAGACGCACACTCCTAGCACTAAGAACACTGATCATGCTGAGGCTTCTAATACTATGCTGGAGGAAGAGAGATGCAGACGCACACTCCTAGCACTAAGAACACTGATCATGCTGAGGCTTCTAATACTATGCTGGGGGAAGAGAGCTGCAGATGCACACTCCTAGCACTAAGAACACTGATCATGCTGAGGCTTCTTATACTATGCTGGAGGAAGAGAGCTGCAGATGCACACTCCTAGCACTAAGAACACTGATCATGCTGAGGCTTCTAATACTATGCTGGGGGAAGAGAGATGCAGATGCACACTCCTAGCACTAAGAACACTGATCATGCTGAGGCTTCTAATACTATGCTGGGGGAAGAGAGATGCAGATGCACACTCCTAGCACTAAGAACACTGATCATGCTGAGGCTTCTAATACTATGCTGGAGGAAGAGAGATGCAGATGCACACTCCTAGCACTAAGAACACTGATCATGCTGAGGCTTCTAATACTATGTTGGAGGAAGAGAGATGCAGTTGCACACTCCTAGCACTAAGAACACTGATCATGCTGAGGCTTCTAATACTATGCTGGAGGAGGAGAGAAGCAGATGCACACTCCTAGCACTAAGAACATTGATCATGCTGAGGCTTCTAATACTATGCTGGAGGAAGAGAGATGCAGGTGCACACTCCTAGCACTAAGAACATTGATCATGCTGAGGCTTCTAATACTATGCTGGAGGAAGAGAGATGCAGGTGCACACTCCTAGCACTTAGAACACTGATCATGCTGAGGCTTCTAATACTATGCTGGAGGAAGAGAGATGCAGATGCACACTCCTAGCACTAAGAACACTGATCATGCTGAGGCTTCTAATACTATGCTGGAGGAAGAGAGATGCAGATGCACACTCCTAGCACTAAGAACACTGATCATGCTGAGGCTTCTAATACTATGCTGGAGGAAGAGAGATGCAGATGCACACTCCTAGCACTAAGAACATTGATCATGCTGAGGCTTCTAATACTATGCTGGAGGAAGAGAGATGCCGATGCACACTCCTAGCACTAAGAACACTGATCATGCTGAGGCTTCTAATACTATGCTGGGGGAAGAAAGCTGCAGATGCACACTCCAAACACTAAGAACACTGATCATGCTGAGGCTTCTAATACTATGCTGGGGGAAGAGAGATGCAGATGCACACTCCTAGCACTAAGAACACTGACCATGCTGAGGCTTCTAATACTATGCTGGAGGAAGAGAGATGCAGACGCACACTCCTAGCACTAAGAACACTGATCATGCTGAGGCTTCTAATACTATGCTGGAGGAAGAGAGATGCAGTTGCACACTCCTAGCACTAAGAACACTGATCATGCTGAGGCTTCTAATACTATGCTGGAGGAAGAGAGAAGCAGATGCACACTCCTAGCACTAAGAACATTGATCATGCTGAGGCTTCTAATACTATGCTGGAGGAAGAGAGATACAGGTGCACACTCCTAGCACTAAGAACATTGATCATGCTGAGGCTTCTAATACTATGCTGGAGGAAGAGAGATGCAGGTGCACACTCCTAGCACTAAGAACACTGATCATGCTGAGGCTTCTAATACTATGCTGGAGGAAGAGAGATGCAGATGCACACTCCTAGCACTAAGAACACTGATCATGCTGAGGCTTCTAATACTATGCTGGAGGAAGAGAGATGCAGATGCACACTCCTAGCACTAAGAACACTGATCATGCTGAGGCTTCTAATACTATGCTGGAGGAAGAGAGATGCAGATGCACACTCCTAGCACTAAGAACACTGATCATGCTGAGGCTTCTAATACTATGCTGGAGGAAGAGAGATGCAGATGCACACTCCTAGCACTAAGAACACTGATCATGCTGAGGCTTCTAATACTATGCTGGGGGAAGAAAGCTGCAGATGCACACTCCAAACACTAAGAACACTGATCATGCTGAGGCTTCTAATACTATGCTGGGGGAAGAGAGATGCAGATGCACACTCCTAGCACTAAGAACACTGACCATGCTGAGGCTTCTAATACTATGCTGGAGGAAGAGAGATGCAGACGCACACTCCTAGCACTAAGAACACTGATCATGCTGAGGCTTCTAATACTATTCTGGAGGAAGAGAGATGCAGATGCACACTCCTAGCACTAAGAACACTGATCATGCTGAGGCTTCTAATACTATGCTGGAGGAAGAGAGATGCAGACGCACACTCCTAGCACTAGGAACACTGATCATGCTGAGGCTTCTAATACTATGCTGGAGGAAGAGAGATGCAGACGCACTCTCCTAGCACTAAGAACACTGATCATGCTGAGGCTTCTAATACTATGCTGGAGGAAGAGAGATGCAGATGCACACTCCTAGCACTAAGAACACTGATCATGCTGAGGCTTCTAATACTATGCTGGGGGAAGAGAGATGCAGATGCACACTCCTAGCACTAAGAACACTGACCATGCTGAGGCTTCTAATACTATGCTGGAGGAAGAGAGATGCAGATGCACACTCCTAGCACTAAGAACACTGATCATGCTGAGGCTTCTAATACTATGCTGGAGGAAGAGAGATGCAGTTGCACACTCCTAGCACTAAGAACACTGATCATGCTGAGGCTTCTAATACTATGCTGGAGGAAGAGAGAAGCAGATGCACACTCCTAGCACTAAGAACATTGATCATGCTGAGGCTTCTAATACTATGCTGGAGGAAGAGAGATGCAGGTGCACACTCCTAGCACTAAGAACATTGATCATGCTGAGGCTTCTAATACTATGCTGGAGGAAGAGAGATGCAGGTGCACACTCCTAGCACTAAGAACACTGATCATGCTGAGGCTTCTAATACTATGCTGGAGGAAGAGAGATGCAGATGCACACTCCTAGCACTAAGAACACTGATCATGCTGAGGCTTCTAATACTATGCTGGAGGAAGAGAGATGCAGATGCACACTCCTAGCACTAAGAACACTGATCATGCTGAGGCTTCTAATACTATGCTGGAGGAAGAGAGATGCAGATGCACACTCCTAGCACTAAGAACACTGATCATGCTGAGGCTTCTAATACTATGCTGGAGGAAGAGAGATGCAGATGCACACTCCTAGCACTAAGAACACTGATCATGCTGAGGCTTCTAATACTATGCTGGGGGAAGAAAGCTGCAGATGCACACTCCAAACACTAAGAACACTGATCATGCTGAGGCTTCTAATACTATGCTGGGGGAAGAGAGATGCAGATGCACACTCCTAGCACTAAGAACACTGACCATGCTGAGACTTCTAATACTATGCTGGAGGAAGAGAGATGCAGACGCACACTCCTAGCACTAAGAACACTGATCATGCTGAGGCTTCTAATACTATTCTGGAGGAAGAGAGATGCAGATGCACACTCCTAGCACTAAGAACACTGATCATGCTGAGGCTTCTAATACTATGCTGGAGGAAGAGAGATGCAGACGCACACTCCTAGCACTAGGAACACTGATCATGCTGAGGCTTCTAATACTATGCTGGAGGAAGAGAGATGCAGACGCACTCTCCTAGCACTAAGAACACTGATCATGCTGAGGCTTCTAATACTATGCTGGAGGAAGAGAGATGCAGATGCACACTCCTAGCACTAAGAACACTGATCATGCTGAGGCTTCTAATACTATGCTGGAGGAAGAGAGATGCAGATGCACACTCCTAGCACTAAGAACACTGATCATGCTGAGGCTTCTAATACTATGCTGGGGGAAGAGAGATGCAGATGCACACTCCTAGCACTAAGAACACTGATCATGCTGAGGCTTCTAATACTATGCTGGAGGAAGAGAGATGCAGATGCACACTCCTAGCACTAAGAACACTGATCATGCTGAGGCTTCTAATACTATGCTGGAGGAAGAGAGATGCAGATGCACACTCCTAGAACTAAGAACATTGATCATGCTGAGGCTTCTAATACTATGCTGGAGGAAGAGAGATGCAGGTGCACACTCCTAGCACTAAGAACATTGATCATGCTGAGGCTTCTAATACTATGCTGGAGGAAGAGAGATGCAGGTGCACACTCCTAGCACTAAGAACACTGATCATGCTGAGGCTTCTAATACTATGCTGGAGGAAGAGAGATGCAGATGCACACTCCTAGCACTAAGAACACTGATCATGCTGAGGCTTCTAATACTATGCTGGAGGAAGAGAGATGCAGATGCACACTCCTAGCACTAAGAACACTGATCATGCTGAGGCTTCTAATACTATACTGGAGGAAGAGAGATGCAGATGCACACTCCTAGCACTAAGAACACTGATCATGCTGAGGCTTCTAATACTATGCTGGAGGAAGAGAGATGCAGATGCACACTCCTAGCACTAAGAACACTGATCATGCTGAGGCTTCTAATACTATGCTGGGGGAAGAAAGCTGCAGATGCACACTCCAAACACTAAGAACACTGATCATGCTGAGGCTTCTAATACTATGCTGGGGGAAGAGAGATGCAGATGCACACTCCTAGCACTAAGAACACTGACCATGCTGAGGCTTCTAATACTATGCTGGAGGAAGAGAGATGCAGACGCACACTCCTAGCACTAAGAACACTGATCATGCTGAGGCTTCTAATACTATGCTGGAGGAAGAGAGATGCAGTTGCACACTCCTAGCACTAAGAACACTGATCATGCTGAGGCTTCTAATACTATGCTGGAGGAAGAGAGAAGCAGATGCACACTCCTAGCACTAAAAACATTGATCATGCTGAGGCTTCTAATACTATGCTGGAGGAAGAGAGATGCAGGTGCACACTCCTAGCACTAAGAACATTGATCATGCTGAGGCTTCTAATACTATGCTGGAGGAAGAGAGATGCAGGTGCACACTCCTAGCACTAAGAACACTGATCATGCTGAGGCTTCTAATACTATGCTGGAGGAAGAGAGATGCAGATGCACACTCCTAGCACTAAGAACACTGATCATGCTGAGGCTTCTAATACTATGCTGGAGGAAGAGAGATGCAGATGCACACTCCTAGCACTAAGAACACTGATCATGCTGAGGCTTCTAATACTATGCTGGAGGAAGAGAGATGCAGATGCACACTCCTAGCACTAAGAACACTGATCATGCTGAGGCTTCTAATACTATGCTGGAGGAAGAGAGATGCAGATGCACACTCCTAGCACTAAGAACACTGATCATGCTGAGGCTTCTAATACTATGCTGGGGGAAGAAAGCTGCAGATGCACACTCCAAACACTAAGAACACTGATCATGCTGAGGCTTCTAATACTATGCTGGGGGAAGAGAGATGCAGATGCACACTCCTAGCACTAAGAACACTGATCATGCTGAGGCTTCTAATACTATGCTGGAGGAAGAGAGATGCAGACGCACACTCCTAGTACAAAGAACATTTATAATAAAAATAATTTTAATAAACTCTCACAATTAACATGGAGTATAATTGAAGTTCTTAGCACACATTTGCGCAAATATGCGGGCCCATGTACCGCGGCCAGGTGACTCCACCAGTCTGCATACGATTCTAGCTACAGATAAACGGGTAATAGTAGCTGGTGCTATGAAGTATTGTGAGTAAGGAGAGGGCAGCACCCAGGGGGTAATTCAGACCTGTTCACACACTGCTGCGATCAGGTCAGAACTGCGCATGCGTATGTACCGCAATGCGAAGGCGTGTCGCACAGGTACAAAGCGGATAGTTGCTGTGCAATGGGTTTACCGAAGAATCCATTCGCACAGCCGATCGCAAGTAGATTGACAGGAAGAGGGCGTTTGTGGGTGTCAACTCTACGTTTTCTGGGAGTGTTTGAAAAACGCAGGCGTGTCCAAGCGTTTGAAGGGTGAGTGTCTGACGTCAATTCCGGGACCGGACAGTCTGAAGTAATTGCAAGGGCTGAGTAAGTTCTGGGCAAATCAGAAACTGCACAAATATTCACTGCACATGTGATTGCACACTTGCAAAGCAAAAATACACTCCCCTATGGGGGGGGCGACTATCTGCTCGCAGCAGTACAAAAAAACCTAGCGAGCGATCAGGTCTGAATTAGGCCCAGCATCTGCAGAACGTTTGTCTGTATGTATGCACAGCACCTGACTGATTGGTCTATTGGGGCATTGTTGTAAATATGGGCAGTTTTCTAACAGCATAACCCCTGGAAACCACTGTGCAGTGCACGTAAGTATGAGGATTACAGTACCTGGCTTATAATGTGCAATTATCAGCATAGACCTGGCAGGGTTTGACCAGCAGCTGGACCAGGCTCTGGCTGGTGAAAGTGTACATAGGACTGGCACAGCTGAGACAGGAGATACTGGCATCCCAAGTGGTGTCATCAGGGCAGGATTAACAAAGGGGTGGGTGGAGCTGTAGCTGCAGGCTCTCCCATGAAAATAGGACCAGACCAAGCAGCAGACTGGGCCAGGTGCCTGGACTGGTATAGGGCCAGTTAAGTGGTCTCTGATGTGGCTGCATGATGCTTCATTCATCTGCACCATTTGGTCGATGTATCTATGCCAGCCTCTGCCAGTCCTTGTCTGTGCCAGCATTTCTGTTGCTCTTGTGTCTGTGCCAGTGTTTACACATATGCTTTTATCAAGTCTGTGGCAGCCATTCTGCTATTCTCCTATCTGCCCTTCCCCTGTCTGTGTCAGTCTCTCTGCCGTTACCTGTCTGTCAGTCTCTATACCCTTCCTGTCTGTGTCAGCCTCTCTAACCTTCCTGACTTTGTCAGTCTCTGTACCCTTCCTGTCTGTGTAAGTATCTCTACCCTTCCTGCCACTGTAAGTCTCTCTACCCTTCCTGCCTGTGTCAGTCTCTCTACCCTTCCTGCCTGTGTCAGTCTCTCTTCCCTTCCTGTCTGAGTCAGTCTCTCTGCCCTTCCTGTCTGTGTCAGCCTCTCTACCCTTCCTGTCTGTGTCAGTCTCTCTGCCCTTCCTGTCTGTGTCAGTCTCTCTGCCCCTCCTGTCTGTGTCAGTCTCTCAACATTTCCTGTCTGTGTCAGTCTCTCTACTGTTCCTGTCTGTGTCAGTCTCTCTGCCCTTCCTCTCTCTTCCCATCCTGTCTGTGTCAGTCTTCCCTTCCTGTCTGTGTCAGTCTCTCTGTCCTTCCTGTCTGTGTCAGTCTCTCTTCCCTTCCTGTCTATGTCAGCCTCTCTGCCCTTCCTGTCTATGTCAGCCTCTCTGTCCTGCCTGTCTGTGTCAGTCTCTCTTCCCTTCCTGTCTGTGCCAGTCTCTCTGCCCCTCCTGTCTGTGTCAGTCTCTCTTCCCTTCCTGTCTGTGCCAGTCTCTCTGCCCCTCCTGTCTGTGTCAGTCTCTATGCCCTTCCTGTCTGTGTCAGTCTCTCTACCCTTCCTGTCTGTGTCAGTCTCTCTGCCCTTCCTGTCTGTCAGTCTCTCTGCCCTTCCTGTCTGTGTCAGTCTCTCTGCCCCTCCTGTCTATTTCTTGTCTGTGTCAGTCTCTCTACTGTTTCTGTCTGTGTCAGTCTCTCTGCCCTTCCTCTCTCTTCCCTTCTTGTCTGTGACAGTCTTCCTTTCCTGTCTGTGTCAGTCTCTCTGTCCTTCCTGTCTGTGTCAGTCTCTCTTCCCTTCCTGTCTGTGCCAGTCTCTCTGCCCCTCCTGTCTGTGTCAGTCTCTCTGCCCTTCCTGTCTGTGTCAGTCTCTCTACCCTTCCTGTCTGTGTCAGTCTCTCTGCCCTTCCTGTCTGTGTCAGTCTCTCTGCCCTTCCTGTCTGTGTCAGTCTCTCTGCCCCTCCTGTCTATTTCCTGTCTGTGTCAGTCTCTCTACTGTTCCTGTCTGTGTCAGTCTCTCTGCCCTTCCTATCTCTTCCCTTCCTGTCTGTGTCAGTCTTCCCTTCCTGTCTGTGTCAGTCTCTCTGTCCTTCCTGTCTGTGTCAGTCTCTCTTCCCTTCCTGTCTGTGACAGTCTCTCTGCCCATCCTGTCAGTGCCAGTCTCTCTACCATTCCTGTCTATGTCAGCCTCTCTGCCCTTCCTGTCTATGTCAGCCTCTCTGTCCTTCCTGTCTGTGTAAGTCTCTCTGCCCTTCCTGTCTGGGTCAGTCTCTCTGCCCATGCTTTCTGTGCCAGTCTCTCTACCATTTCCACTGCTACCAGTGTCTCTGCCTTTCCCATCAATGTCACCTCACATTTCTCTTCTGTGCCCTCATACTTTTTCTCTTGTCCTGCACCTTCTTCCTTCCCTTCTTCCTAACTCACCTTTGGATTTCTTTTCTGCTGAAGATAAATCGAGTCTTGCTCATGGCGGAACACAAGCAGAGTTGGCGAATGGCGCAACAACCGCATCCAAGTCAACATAACTGACCTTGTAGATGGTAGGTAGGCACAACCTTATTTTTTGTAGCCTTTCTTGAGCAACAGACTCGTGAAAACTGCAGAGGTCAATTCAATGAACTTTACCCCGGCAAATTTTAGTGAGCAAGTTCTATATGCCGCACTTAAAGTAGCTCTGGACTCGCCGATTTTTGTTTGCAGTGGGCCGTGAGATGGGCGAGTTTGGTCACAGTTGCAGGTGTTTATGTGGTTTCTATGGCAACCCACCCACCTTATTGTAATTGATGGGGCCACAGTGGGCTACTGGGCAGAAAAATAATTGTTTTATTATAAAAAAACAAACACTAATCCTCTTACCACTTCATGTCAGTATCACCAGTAAGCAAAGTATCGCACAGCCGTCATGCCATATTTCCATTGATAGATTACGGCAATGGACTGTTTCTAAGTGGCATTAGAAAATATGTACTCAGAAGGCCATTAGCCAGCCATGGTTAGCAACCATTGATGGTTAACCAGCGATGGTCAATGATTTTGCCATTGCAGAGAAGTCAGCATTTTTTTTTTATCCTCATTGGGTAGGGGCATGGAACTAAACTCTGGACCCTGGTTGTGCCACTAATCCCAGCATCCTTTTTCTGATTGGTTTCCTTTCAGGACTATCCCTGATGGGTGAGCCTAATAGGGGGGAAGTCAGCAGAATGGGGAGGAGGACTGATATGGTCCATTAAATTAGTGTATACACCAGTGGATCTCAAACTGTGTGCCGGGGCACCCTGAGGTGCCTCGGGGTACTTGCAGGGGTGCCCTAGGTTGGTGGTACAGGAAAAAATCTAATTATTTATGGTCAATGTAATAGACAAAACCAGCACTGCTGGCTGTCAATCATAAAATATGTTGAAAAACAGAAGTGAATCCTGACCCTCACCACATACCTGACCCTAAGGGTGACATATAAACACAATTTACTTCATTTAATATTTTTATCTAAATAAGAAAATTTTGGCCTAGGCGTGCCATGAAAAAAAATCCGATACTTTAGGGCGCCGTGACTTAAAAAATATAGAATAGATAGATAGACAGTGTGGCCGGAGAGACTAACCAGCCACACGTGTAATGGCGGCTGCGGTACTGAAGGGGTTAACCCTCATGCCCGGCGCCATGTTGCGGACAATAGGCGCTTAGCGTCACTGTTAAATGTACGTACGGCGTCGGGCGCAGACTGTTTAAAAATATGTTTAATGATGTGTCTTAACATGTCATATGTAGTGCTCTGTGCACCATTGCAGGAATGCATGTTTAAATGTATTTATATTTAAGATGTGGTCACCTGTATATTTAAAGGAAAAATGCACTTACTATAGATGTCTGAATAATCATCTCCTGTCAGTAGGAAGTGGCATGCTAATGGCCCTGTCCTAGCAGAGAGGTGTGAATGACAAAACCTTTTGATGTGTAAGTTCCTTAGAGAAAGATGTTACTGACGGGGGATCTTTTAATCCCATATGTAAAGTAGTTCTGGGCTTGGAACCTGTTTCATGTACCTGGTTTAATTGTTATACGAACCCTGAATAGCAGATGCAGGAAGGAAGACTGTTTGTTGTGTCGCAGCCTTTCCTGTTGTAACAACAAACACTGGGTTTGCCTGGAGATGTGAATGAGACAGAAATATTTGTATTTTGAAGCTATGTAATAAATTTATCAATAGTGAATGTTAATCTGATACCAAACGTTGTCTGTGTCACAGGAAGGAGGATATTGTTTTATTGCACTTATCTCCTTTTGAAATGTAATTTATTTACTTGTATTTTCTAAAGATATCCTGATTGGATAGAAAGGGCTCAGGGAGGACATGACCCCATGTGGTACTGTGTGGAAAATTGACATAAAAAGGAGGCCTGCGTGCCTCCAGAGTGTATTATACTAACTACTTTCTGCTGGAACATCTTGCTGTGTGCTGTTGCCCCTAGCAATAGGGAAGAGTTCTCTTTAGAACTATTGCAAATAAATACCATTTGCCTCAAGAAGACCGCGTCATCTTGTGACCTACAGGATTATGCCAAACATAGCCCCGTCCTCCGACTGTCCAGGGAAGTACCTAACGTCTCCAAGTTCCGCCTTCCGCCAGATACCGGTAGCGGCCTAGTCAGGTGACTAGTGGGGATTCGTCAACACCACACAAGTGTGGTGACGCAGTGTGTTAGCAAATACAGAGCAGAACCGTGGTTCCAAACGCCACGACAGGTTAGGAGTTTGGTGGTGGCAGCATAAACCCGCCCACAGTGCAGTGGGTGGAGTCAGTAACAGGTGGGTACTGACAGTAAGCGGGAATCCCCTATGTGGTCAGGTCCCGTGTGAACTAACCTTCCATTCTGTGCACAGGGGGCGGGCCACATTGCACACCTCCATACATAGTGCACACTCACAGCCACATTGCTCACCTCCATACAGATTGCACACTCTCAGCCACATTGCTCACCTCCATACATAGTGCACACTCACAGCCACATTGCACACCTCCATACAGATTGCACACTCTCATCCACACTGCACACCTCCATACAGATTACACACTCTCAGTCACATTGCACACCTCCATACCGATTGCATACTATCAGTCACAAAGCACACCTCCATACAGATTGCACACTCTCAGCCACATTGCACACCTCCATACAGATTGCACACTCTCAGTCGCATAACACACCTCCATACAGATTGCACACTCACAGCCACATTGCACACCTCCATACAGATTATACACTCCCAGAGACATTACACACCTCCATACACATTATACACTCCCAGCCACATTACACACCTCCATACACATTACACACCTCCATACAGATTATACACTCCCAGCCACATTACACACCTTCATACACATCACACACTCCCAGCCATATTACACACCTCCATATAGATTGTACACTCTCAGCCACATTGCACACCTCCATACACATTACACACTCCCAGCCACATTATACACCTCCATACAGATTACACACTCTCAGCCACATTACACACCTCCATACAGATTACACACTCCATACACATTACACACTCCCAGCCACATTACACACCTCCATACACATTACACACTCTCATCCACATTACACACCTCCATACAGATTACACACTCTCATCCACATTACACACCTCCATACAGATTACACACTCCCAGCCACATTACACACCTCCATACACATTACACACTCCCAGCCACATTACACACCTCCATACACATTGCATACTCCCAGCCACATTACACACCTCCATACAGATTACACACTCTCAGCCACATTACACACCTCCACACAAATTGCTTATTTTCAGCCACATTACACACCTCCATACAGATTGCACTCTCTCAGACACATTGCACAGTCCCATTCTCAATAGATTATCACAGCCCCATTGGAGGGGTGTGTATTGCGTGACCGGAGGTAATTTCTTAGCAGTCATACCCAGGATTAGAACCCATACCTTGTTGCACAGAAGGCAGACACCTTACTCATAGAGATATTTGCTCCTGCGTAGCCAGGCCGCAGATTCTAATTATATGAAGATAGTTAGAGTTGTCGATTCAAAACCATTACATCTAGGCAGATCGCCATAGTGTACAGCCACACACTACATAGATCTGCTCAGACACTCACAATGCTGATTATTTCTATGACAATTACTTTACAAGTGTCATACCCAGGATTAGAACCCACAACCTATTGCACTGTAAGCAGGCACCTCACTGATGGAGATATTTGCTCCTGTATAGTAAGTATGAGAATTCTAACTATATGAAGTTACGTCTACTGGTCAGAGAAATTACTTCATATAGTTAGAGTCCTTGCGCTTCCTATATAGGAGCAAATATCTCCATCAGTGAGGTGTCTACTTCCAGTGTAATAGTTCTTGGGTTCTGATCCTGTGTCTGACACTTTCAAAATGTGCATCTATAATAAAGAGGATGTGATTTGTAAGGTGCAGGGACTAGTGGGGCAGGCGGCCATGGAAGAGATAGCGGTAGCTTTTAATTACCTGAATTGAATGGTGTCCCTGAATGGGAGGAGAGGTGCCCCCTACAGGCAGTAGCCCGGCGGCAGCTGACTCCATTACCTCCCACAGCTACACCTCTGGTTCTCTGAGGGAATGGTGCCACATCCTATTCCGGATGTGTCCTCTCTGGAAGACGCTACAGAGTGAAAAATGGGAAATTTCCTAAAGTCCATTCCACTTACTGCCCTATTTATGCCCAAATCCTTGTTGGTCTCAGCAAATTGCAATTTAAATTGCTGTAAGGGAGACACCTTATGGTTTATACAATATTTTCTAAGCCCTGGAGAGAGATAAAATGGACGGAGATAAAGTACCAACCAATCAGCTCCTTACTGTCATTTTTCAAATGCAGCCTGTAACATGACAGTTAGGAGCTGATTGGCTGCTACTTTATCTCTCTCCAAGGCGTTTGTAGTTAATCTATGTCACTTACCAGCAGTCACTGCTGAGAGCAGGACCAGCCCCAGGAGCAGAGAGGAAGCAGCTGATCTCATGTCTGATGTCTGGTATAATCTCCAGTGATGACACCTCATTTATACCAGAAGATACAGTGATAATGGGAGGAGCTAGACTGCATCCTGGTATAATCTCCAGTGATGACACCTCATTTATACCAGAAGATACAATGATAATGGGAGGAGCTAGACTGCATCCTGGTATAATCTCCAGTGATGACACCTCATTTATACCAGAAGATACAATGATAATGGGAGGAGCTAGACTGCATCCTGTTATAATTGGCTTTATCTCAAGTTTCACGTGGAAAATGTTACATGTACTAAATATCTAGTAATAAATCCCAGGAGCAGTCTTATATGTAATAATCCCCAGTATTACCAACATTGCCTAGTAATGAACAGGCACAGCATTATACAATTATTATTATTATTATTATTATTATTATTATTATTATTATACACAGGTCAGTGATAAATGTCATCCAAGTCTTATAATAATACACAGGGACTGTATTTTCTTATTATTTTTTTTATTCATAAACATTTAGATAATTAACATTAATGTATTAAATTGTGCTTTATATATATATATATATATATATATATATACATACATACACACACATACACACACACACACACACACACACACACACACACACATACATACATACATACATACATACATTATATATATATAGTAGCAGAGCCACAAAAATGATGATGCACAATAGGTAGGTTCACGGTGAAGCAGTGTCTGTATACACACACAGGATTCCTGGACACACAGGCTCAGTAATTATACACACAGGTGTGGATAAATGTCTCAGCACTAAAAGTTCTAGTATTCAGTAGTGATGAGCGGGTTCGGTTTCTCGGAATCCGAACCCCCCCGAACTTCACGCTTTTTACACGGGTCCGAGGCAGACTCGGATCTTCCCGCCTTGCTCGGTTAACCCGAGCGCGCCCGAACGTCATCATCCCGCTGTCGGATTCTCGCGAGGCTCGGATTCTATCGCGAGACTCGGATTCTATATAAGGAGCCGCGCGTCGCCGCCATTTTCACACGTGCATTGAGATTGATAGGGAGAGGACGTGGCTGGCGTCCTCTCCGTTTAGAATAGAAATAGATAGTGAGAGTGAGACACTTGATTTACTGGAGCTTAGGAGTACTCAGAGAGTGCAGAGTTTACTAGTGACTGACCAGTGACCACCAGTGCAGTTTTATTATTATTTAATATAATCCGTTCTCTGCCTGAAAAAAAAACGATACACAGTGACACAGTCACATACCATATCTGTGCTCAGCCTCAGTGTGCTGCATCATCTATGTATATCTGACTGTGCTGAGTGCTCAGTGCTCACACAGCTTAATTGTGGGGGAGACTGGGGAGCAGTTATAGCAGGAGTACATATATTTAACAGTGCACACTTTTGCTGCAAGAGTGCCACTGCCAGTGTGACTGACCAGTGACCAGTGACCACCAGTATATTGTGATTGTCTGCCTGAAAAAGTTAAACACTCGTCGTGTGGTGTTTTTATTCTATAAACGCATTCTGCTGACAGTGTCCAGCAGGTCCGTCATTATATAATATATACCTGTCCTGCAGTAGTGATATATATATATATATATATTTTTATATCATTATCATCCAGTCTATACTAGCAGCAGACGCAGTACGGTAGTCCACGGCTGTAGCTACCTCTGTGTCGGCAGTCGCTCGTCCATAATTGTATACCTACCTGTGGTGGTTTTTTTTCTTTCTATCTTCTTCATACTAGTAGTTAACTTTAGGAGTCTGCAGTGCTGACAGTGTCCAGCAGGTCCGTCATTATATAATATATACCTGTCCGGCTGCAGTAGTGATATATATATATTTTTTATATCATTATCATCCAGTCTATATTAGCAGCAGATGCAGTACGGTAGTCCACGGCTGTAGCTACCTCTGTGTCGGCAGTCGCTCGTCCATCCATAATTGTATACCACCTACCTGTTGTGTTTTTTTTTTCTATCTTCTTGATACTAGTAGCTTACTTTAGGAGTCTGCAGTGCTGACAGTGTCCAGCAGGTCCGTCATTATATAATATATACCTGTCCGGCTGCAGTAGTGATATATATATATATATTTTTTATATCATTATCATCCAGTCTATATTAGCAGCAGACGCAGTACGGTAGTCCACGGCTGTAGCTACCTCTGTGTCGGCAGTCGCTCGTCCATCCATAATTGTATACCACCTACCTGTTGTTTTTTTTTTTTCTTTCTTCTTGATACTAGTAGCTTACTTTAGGAGTCTGCAGTGCTGACAGTGTCCAGCAGGTCCGTCATTATATAATATATACCTGTCCGGCTGCAGTAGTGATATATATATATATTTTTTATATCATTATCATCCAGTCTATATTAGCAGCAGACGCAGTACGGTAGTCCACGGCTGTAGCTACCTCTGTGTCGGCAGTCGCTCATCCATCCATAATTGTATACCACCTACCTGTTGTGTTTTTTTTTTTTCAATCTTCTTGATACTAGTAGCTTACTTTAGGAGTCTGCAGTGCTGACAGTGTCCAGCAGGTCCGTCATTATATAATATATACCTGTCCGGCTGCAGTAGTGATATATATATATTTTTTATATCATTATCATCCAGTCTATATTAGCAGCAGATGCAGTACGGTAGTCCACGGCTGTAGCTACCTCTGTGTCGGCAGTCGCTCGTCCATCCATAATTGTATACCACCTACCTGTTGTGTTTTTTTTTTCTATCTTCTTGATACTAGTAGCTTACTTTAGGAGTCTGCAGTGCTGACAGTGTCCAGCAGGTCCGTCATTATATAATATATACCTGTCCGGCTGCAGTAGTGATATATATATATATATTTTTTATATCATTATCATCCAGTCTATATTAGCAGCAGACGCAGTACGGTAGTCCATGGCTGTAGCTACCTCTGTGTCGGCAGTCGCTCATCCATCCATAATTGTATACCACCTACCTGTTGTGTTTTTTTTTTTCAATCTTCTTGATACTAGTAGCTTACTTTAGGAGTCTGCAGTGCTGACAGTGTCCAGCAGGTCCGTCATTATATAATATATACCTGTCCGGCTGCAGTAGTGATATATATATATTTTTTATATCATTATCATCCAGTCTATATTAGCAGCAGACGCAGTACGGTAGTCCACAGCTGTAGCTACCTCTGTGTCGGCAGTCGCTCGTCCATCCATAATTGTATACCACCTACCTGTTGTGGTTTTTTTTTTTCTATCTTCTTGATACTAGTAGCTTACTTTAGGAGTCTGCAGTGCTGACAGTGTCCAGCAGGTCCGTCATTATATAATATATACCTGTCCGGCTGCAGTAGTGATATATATATATTTTTTATATCATTATCATCCAGTCTATATTAGCAGCAGACGCAGTATGGTAGTCCACGGCTGTAGCTACCTCTGTGTCGGCAGTCGCTCGTCCATCCATAAGTATACTAGTATCCATCCATCTCCATTGTTTACCTGAGGTGCCTTTTAGTTGTTCCTATTAAAATATGGAGAACAAAAATGTTGAGGTTCCAAAAATAGGGAAAGATCAAGATCGACTTCCACCTCGTGCTGAAGCTGCTGCCACTAGTCATGGCCGAGACGATGAAATGCCAGCAACGTCATCTGCCAAGGCCGATGCCCAATGTCATAGTACAGAGCATGTAAAATCCAAAACACCAAATATCAGTAAAAAAAGGACTCAAAAATCTAAAATAAAATCGTCGGAGGAGAAGCGTAAACTTGCCAATATGCCATTTACCACACGGAGTGGCAAGGAACGGCTGAGGCCCTGGCCTATGTTCATGGCTAGTGGTTCAGCTTCACATGAGGATGGAAACACTCAGCCTCTCGCTAGAAAAATGAAAAGACTCAAGCTGGCAAAAGCACAGCAAAAACAACCCTGATCCAGGCGCTAATTTGTTAATTGTATTATTTACTCTTAATTTGAGATTTATAAATTTAGAGCTGCAATCTTTGTCCAGCTGTACCTGTGTACGTACAGCTAAAACTTGATCAAAACACTGATCAAGAAGCTACACAAGAAAAAAGAAAAGTGACTGATTGCGCTATTTCTCCAGGTGCGTATATGAATAAAAACACGTGTTTTTCACTTCTCTGGTGTTTATTTTAGTACAAACGTTATATCTCATACAACAATATAATAAAAAATTAAGTATGCATACTCATTAGGGGCACATTCTAAAAAATTATTTTAAAATAATAAAAATGATGATATTTCTCTGTTTTAGACATCCAGTGCTCAAATCTATCAGAGACAATTAATAGTTACACTCCTGGATTAAAATGCAACATGATGTATGTATCCACAACGTTTAAACGGTGATTTTCCAAGGTGAAAACTCAGTTCTCTGTTTAAAGACACAGTTTCCACAACATTGAATATTGCTTATCTTCGTTGTATTAGAACTCAGTCTTTAGCATAGGACCACAGTTCTCATTCATATAATTGCAAAGTCCATAGACTGACAGTTTCTAAATAGAGCCGCTTACCACCGTGTCCGTGGATGCAGACGTGATGGGGAGATCCTCGCCGTGCACAGCGATGCTGGTTTGCTTTCCTTCTCCCCGTCCGTCCTCCGTGGTGGGGAGAAGCACCTGTGTGCGAAACGCGTTAGAGAATTGCCTTTCACCCTGCCAAGTGATCAGCGACATTGTTTGGGATCAACCCTGCCGGATTGGGAGCTAAGGACAACCAACGAGACCTCCTACACACCTGCCGCTCCAGCTGAACTGCAATCAAAGGAGACGCGGCTAGCAAGGTGGAGAGTCTATTCTGAAAATTGTCCACATACAAGCGGCCCCACTCACGTTGAGGGTTAGAAACCATCCAGCACCGCTACCACCACGGAGGACGGACGGGGAGAAGGAAAGCAAACCAGCATCGCTGTGCACGGCGAGGATCTCCCCATCACGTCTGCATCCACGGACACGGTGGTAAGCGGCTCTATTTAGAAACTGTCAGTCTATGGACTTTGCAATTATATGAATGAGAACTGTGGTCCTATGCTAAAGACTGAGTTCTAATACAACGAAGATAAGCAATATTCAATGTTGTGGAAACTGTGTCTTTAAACAGAGAACTGAGTTTTCACCTTGGAAAATCACCGTTTAAACGTTGTGGATACATAAATCATGTTGCATTTTAATCCAGGAGTGTAACTATTAATTGTCTCTGATAGATTTGAGCACTGGATGTCTAAAACAGAGAAATATCATCATTTTTATTATTATAAAATAATTTTTTAGAATGTGCCCCTAATGAGTATGCATACTTAATTTTTTATTATATTGTTGTATGAGATATAACGTTTGTACTAAAATAAACACCAGAGAAGTGAAAAACACGTGTTTTTATTCATATACGCACCTGGAGAAATAGCGCAATCAGTCACTTTTCTTTTTTCTTGAAAAGCACAGCAAAGAACTGTGCGTTCTTCGAAATCACAAATCCACAAGGAGAGTCCAATTGTGTCGGTTGCGATGCATGACCTTCCCAACACTGGACGTGAAGAGCTTGCGCCTTCCACCATTTGCACGCCCCCTGCAAGTGCTGGAAGGAGCACCCGCAGTCCAGTTCCTGATAGTCAGATTGAAGATGTCAGTGTTGAAGTACACCAGGATGAGGAGGATATGGGTGTTGCTGGCGCTGGGGAGGAAATTGACCAGGAGGATTCTGGTGGTGAGGTGGTTTGTTTAAGTCAGGCACCCGGGGAGACACCTGTTGTCCGTGGGAGGAATAGGGCCATTGACATGCCTGGTGAAAATACCAAAAAAATCAGCTCTTCGGTGTGGAAGTATTTCAACAGAAATGCGGACAACATTTGTCAAGCCGTGTGTTGCCTTTGTCAAGCTGTAATAAGTAGGGGTAAGGACGTTAACCACTTCGGAACATCCTCCCTTATACGTCACCTGCAGCGCATTCATCATAAGTCAGTGACAAGTTCAAAAACTTTGAGTGACAGCGGAAGCAGTCCACTGACCAGTAAATCCCTTCCTCTTGTAACCAAGCTCACGCAAACCACCCCACCAACTCCCTCAGTGTCAATTTCCTCCTTCCCCAGGAATGCCAATAGTCCTGCAGGCCATGTCACTGGCAATTCTGACGAGTCCTCTCCTGCCTGGGATTCCTCCGATGCATCCTTGCGTGTAACGCCTACTGCTGCTGGCGGTGCTGTTGTTGCTGCTGGGAGTCGATGGTCATCCCAGAGGGGAAGTCGTACTCGTAAGACCACTTTTACTACTTCCACCAAGCAATTGACTGTCCAACAGTCCTTTGCGAGGAAGATGAAATATCACAGCAGTCATCCTGCTGCAAAGCGGATAACTGAGGCCTTGGCATCCTGGGCGGTGAGAAACGTGGTTCCGGTATCCATCATTACTGCAGAGCCAACTAGAGACTTGTTGGAGGTACTGTGTCCCCGGTACCAAATACCATCTAGGTTCCATTTCTCTAGGCAGGCGATACCGAAAATGTACACAGACCTCAGAAAAAGACTCACCAGTGTCCTAAAAAATGCAGTTGTACCCAATGTCCACTTAACAACGGACATGTGGACAAGTGGAGCAGGGCAGGCTCAGAACTATATGACTGTGACAGCCCACTGGGTAGATGTATGGACTCCCGCCGCAAGAACAGCAGCGGCGGCACCAGTAGCAGCATCTCGCAAACGCCAACTCTTTCCTAGGCAGGCTACGCTTTGTATCACCGCTTTCCAGAATACGCACACAGCTAAAAACCTCTTACGGCAACTGAGGGAGATCATCGCAGAATGGCTTACCCCAATTGGACTCTCCTGTGGATTTGTGGCATCGGACAACGCCAGCAATATTGTGTGTGCATTAAATCTGGGCAAATTCCAGCACGTCCCATGTTTTGCACATACCTTGAATTTGGTGGTGCAGAATTATTTAAAAAACGAGAGGGGCGTGCAAGAGATGCTGTCGGTGGCCAGAAGAATTGTGGGACACTTTCGGCATACAGGCACCACGTACAGAAGACTGGAGCACCACCAAAAATGCCTGAACCTGCCCTGCCATCATCTGAAGCAAGAAGTGGTAACGAGGTGGAATTCAACCCTCTATATGCTTCAGAGGTTGGAGGAGCAGCAAAAGGCCATTCAAGCCTATACAACTGAGCACGATATTGGAGGTGGAATGCACCTGTCTCAAGCGCAGTGGAGAATGATTTCAACGTTGTGCAAGGTTCTGCAACCTTTTGAACTTGCCACACGTGAAGTCAGTTCAGACACTGCCAGCCTGAGTCAGGTCATTCCCCTCATCAGGCTTTTGCAGAAGAAGCTGTAGACATTGAAGGAGGAGCTAACACAGAGCGATTCCGCTAGGCATGTGGGACTTGTGGATGGAGCCCTTAATTTGCTTAACAAGGATTCACGGGTGGTCAATCTGTTGAAATCAGAGCACTACATTTTGGCCACCGTGCTCGATCCTAGATTTAAAACCTACCTTGGATCTCTCTTTCCGGCAGACACAAGTCTGCTGGGGTTCAAAGAACTGCTGGTGACAAAATTGTCAAGTCAAGCGGAACGCGACCTGTCAACATCTCCTCCTTCACATTCTCCCGCAACTGGGGGTGCGAGGAAAAGGCTAAGAATTCCGAGCCCTCCCGCTGGCGGTGATGCAGGGCAGTCTGGAGCGACTGCTGATGCTGACATCTGGTCCGGACTGAAGGACCTGACAACGATTACGGACATGTCGTCTACTGTCACTGCATATGATTCTCTCCCCATTGAAAGAATGGTGGAGGATTATATTAGTGACCGCATCCAAGTAGGCACGTCAGACAGTCCATACTTATACTGGCAGGAAAAAGAGGCAATTTGGAGGCCCTTGCACAAACTGGCTTTATTCTACCTAAGTTGCCCTCCCACAAGTGTGTACTCCGAAAGAGTGTTTAGTGCTGCCGCTCACCTTGTCAGCAATCGGCGTACGAGGTTACATCCAGAAAATGTGGAGAAGATGATGTTCATTAAAATGAATTATAATCAATTCCTCCGTGGAGACATTGACCAGCAGCAATTGCCTCCACAAAGTACACAGGGAGCTGAGATGGTGGATTCCAGTGGGGACGAATTGATAATCTGTGAGGAGGGGGATGTACACGGTGATATATCGGAGGATGATGATGAGGTGGACATCTTGCCTCTGTAGAGCCAGTTTGTGCAAGGAGAGATTAATTGCTTCTTTTTTGGTGGGGGTCCAAACCAACCCGTCATTTCAGTCACAGTCGTGTGGCAGACCCTGTCACTGAAATGATGGGTTGGTTAAAGTGTGCATGTCCTGTTTATACAACATAAGGGATGGTGGGAGGGCCCAAGGACAATTCCATCTTGCACCTCTTTTTTCTTTCATTTTTCTTTGCGTCATGTGCTGTTTGGGGAGTAGTTTTTGGAAGGGCCATCCTGCGTGACACTGCAGTGCCACTCGTAGATGGGCCAGGTGTTTGTGTCGGCCACTTGGGTCGCTTATCTTAGTCACACAGCTACCTCATTGCGCCTCTTTTTTTCTTTGCGTCATGTGCTGTTTGGGGGGTGTTTTTTGGAAGGGCCATCCTGCGTGACACTGCAGTGCCACTCCTAGATGGGCCAGGTGTTTGTGTCGGCCACTAGGGTCGCTTATCTTAGTCACACAGCTACCTCATTGCGCCTCTTTTTTTCTTTGCGTCATGTGCTGTTTGTGGGGTGTTTTTTGGAAGGGCAATCCTGCGTGACACTGCAGTGCCACTCCTAGATGGGCCAGGTGTTTGTGTCGGCCACTAGGGTCGCTTATCTTAGTCACACAGCTACCTCATTGCGCCTCTTTTTTTTCTTCTTTGCGTCATGTGCTGTTTGGGGAGTAGTTTTTTGAAGGGCCATCCTGCGTGACACTGCAGTGCCACTCCTAGATGGGCCAGGTGTTTGTGTCGGCCACTTGGGTCGCTGAGCTTAGTCATCCAGCGACCTCAGTGCAAATTTTAGGACTAAAAATAATATTGTGAGGTGTGAGGTGTTCAGAATAGACTGAAAATGAGTGGAAATTATGCTTATTGAGGTTAATAATACTTTGGGATCAAAATGACCCCCAAATTCTATGATTTAAGCTGTTTTTTAGGGTTTTTTGAAAAAAACACCCGAATCCAAAACACACCCGAATCCGACAAAAAAAATTCGGTGAGGTTTTGCCAAAACGCGTTCGAACCCAAAACACGGCCGCGGAACCGAACCCAAAACCAAAACACAAAACCCGAAAAATTTCCGGTGCACATCTCTAGTGTAAATATGGTATCCCTAGAATAATTGAAAGTGATAGCGGTACCCATTTTACAGGTGAAGTCTTTCAGGTCATGTGCAAGCTGATGGGAATTAATAGCAAGCTGCATACTCCGTACCGCCCACAGACGAGTGCAAAGGTAGAGAGAGTGACCAGCACTATTAAGAACAAGCTGAGTAAATTAATGGTTGAAACTGGATTGTCGTGGCCAGAAGCTTTGCCACTTGTATTGTACAGCATCAGAACCACTCCCAGGTCTCCCCTTAACCTATCACCCTTTGAAATTCTTTTCGGTCGACCTCATGTAATGGTAGACCCCCAGGATTATTTGAAATGTAATAATGAAGTGACTGTGAAATATTTGGTTGAGATGAGCCAGCAGCTGAGAAATCAACAAAGAAATCTAAAGCTGGTGATTCCTGACCTACCGAATAGTAATTGTCATGACATTGAACCTGGGGATTATGTGACGATTTGCAATTTCTTAAGCTCAGGTTGCCTCATAGACAGGTGGGAAGGACCGTATCCAGTCTTGTTAACCAGCACGACAACATTGAAGGTTGCCGAAAGAGAGACTTGGGTCCACTCGTCCAACTGCAAGAAGGTCGCTGACCCGGAGAGAACTCGTGCAGTTTCATCAAGTTTGTGTAGTTTGGTAACTGTGTGTTCCAAGAGAACTGTGTGTTCCAAGTGAACTGTGTGTTCCAAGTGAACTGTGTGTTCAAAGGGCAAGGCAAAGAGACACTAGAGTGCTTGTTCCGGGAAAGTTGAGAGGCAGGACTGTTGAAAGGCATCTGAGCACAGAGAGTAACAAGACCTAGAACGGTTGTCGCACCACTTTCTTTTTTCACCTCCCCCTACATTTTTCCTTTCTTTTCTCCTTCTTATTTTCCTCCTTTCCCCTAACGAAATGGATCGATCACAAGAGACTGCATTTCGGGTTCTGTTAGTAATTCTGGTTTTGATCAGGACAGATTGTTTTGGTGAGGGTCCCAGAGAGGTCGAGCAGGGATCTGGAATGGGTTCTTATGGCAAGTATGAATTGGTAGGATCTCAGGATCAGCACATAATTTTGGTAAAGGCTGGTATCAGTAAGCGCTCTGGTAGTCAAGGAGCTCGGAGGCACTGTGAAGGGTTATTGTCTGATGAATATTGTATTTGTAGAAATTGTGAGAATATAGTTGAGGATGGGTGCATTCAGAGATGTCAGTCAAACCTTAATATCGACATGGACCGTCATCTGTTGAGTGATTACCACTTACTAGTGGGTAAGGTCTTAAACCAGACAGAATGCTGGGTGTGCTTACAGGTACCTCAAGGTCAGAGCAAGTCAGGATTAGTACCATACCCTTTAGCAATAGATGAGGTACTCGAATTATGGGGTGGGAGACCGGTGGACAAGAAATTCAATATTTCTAGGCCCCCTAGTTTGAAGCTCCACCAGTATCATGTAGATAGATCCTTATTATGTTTTAATATTTCCAATTACCGAAAACCAGGAAATTGGGAAGTGACTTGGAATAACCAGACAATGACCTTTTCACACAGAGCTAATAGGATACCTATAGACTCTGAACTTGTACGCCAAATAGCCAACAGTGGGAGGTATTTTCGGTATAGGTATACCCGTGGAAGCAAGACCATGTGGGTTGGGAAAGTATCACCAGGTTATTGTGCTCATATCACCCAGCCCGATACTTGTACTGAGCAGATGGGAGAACTAGGGATTGGGTTCTTCACTTGGAAAGTTTGGAATATGGTGATGTTATATTTTGTCCCCTATGTTCTCCCAGACGATGCTTATTTCATATGTGGGAGGAAGGCGTACAAGTGGCTTGCCCAGAGCTCAGAGGGATTGTGTTATATTGGGAGAGTACTGCCAGAGGTCATGACCATAACCCATGATAAGATGAAAGACGTTCACCGCAGTGCTCAGGCTCCTTATACTCATACTCACTATGAACACATCGTCAAGAGCCACCTCTTAGATAGGACAGAGCACGCAGCCTCTGATTTAATCCACGAATCCACCGGAATTCAGTTCCTTCTCACATTAGACATCACCCGTACTGCCAGAGGAATTATAAATTATAGGTATATCCATGCGCTAGCGAACTTGATAGATAATATCACTGAGATGTATGACGACACCTTCAGGTATACGGGAAGGGAGTTACAAGCTTACAAGAAGGAACTGATTCAGCACAGGATGGTCCTCAATTATATCACAGCCGTGACAGGTGGGTACTGTGCAACTCAATATGAGGTGAAGTGCTGTACGTATATTACAAACAGCACTGATGACCCAACGGAGATTATCAATCAAAAGATGGACGATATCTTGCAGTTGAAATGGAAGTTCAGGAGGAAACACAACCTTACCTTGGTGACTGTGAGTAATGAACTGACCGGCTGGGTCTCATGGTTGAACCCACGAAATTGGTTCTCAGGTTTAGGAGAGTGGGCTCAAAATGTTATTATGAGTGTAGGGAAGTTTCTCCTTTCTATCCTGGGAGTCGTCATAATTATTGGTTTGATATTTAGGTGTGTTCGAATACTGACGCGGCGCAAGCACGGCACAAAGTTGATGAGTCTAAGGAGCGAGGGCGCTGTTATAGCAGCAGACTTATTTTATGACCCATCCATAGAGACAGTGTTATAAGGATTGCAAATTAATTTCATGGCCTGTTTCTTTCACCAGTTTCTCTTTTGTTTCACCCTCTGCCCAGATACATCCAACCGGAAAAGGCATCTGCCCTACCCAAAATGTTTATGTGAATGTATTTTAGATATGTGTCTTATCTTCATCTCTGCAACCTCCAGTTAATAGCACACATAGTCTACAGGTGATATCCACATATACTAGCACTCACTTATGTTTCCCCCTCCATGTATCATCAACTAAATGTGCACCCCATTTGTTTTAACAAGAAGCCGAAAAGAGCTCGGTAGTGTTTGTTGGCCCATTTACAGACCCTTAGTACGGGATGAGAAGGATATAATGTATACTTCGCAATGCCTCAAAGCTTACTTAGAACATTTATGGCACGATGATACATGCCCCTCAGACATGGATTCATACATACATGCTTTTTACTATCCCACTAGGTCATACATTTCCTACCTACCACTCTCTCCCGACCATCCAAACTTATGTAGATATTGTGTAGATATTTTTCTGTTTAGTGATTAGATAGTGGCAGTTATTGGTGACTGCCAAAGGGTGGACTGTCAAAGTCGAAAAATATTGCAGTACACACATCACGTACAAACTACACACATATGGCCTCTGCGCGTGTACTTGTTCTGTCGTGCGTGCACTTACTCGCAATTTGCGTATGGTCGCTCCTGCGGTCCTGCGCATCAGCGCGTGGTATAGGTATTTATGGTAGAGTTTGTGAACGCATGGAGAGCTATCAAAACACATTACATATTTAATCCAAAGAGTGCACAATGTACACATAGTCCCCCTGCACCACATCAGAAAGTAACAGCAGTTTAAATGGTTTCAGAACAAAGGGATTCACCTTTACAGAATAGGAGGGGACAGAACAAGGCCATAAGGTATTGTTTGGTATCCAGCTGTAGGGTATTTTAAGGGTAACATTCCGGTGTTGGTTTGAGGAAGATCGCATGTTCCTGCGGATAGTTATGTGCAGAAGCAGAATATAGATATAAACTGTATTTACTGTACATTATGTATGCGACGGGAAGCCAGAGGAGACCACCCACAAGAGCAGTTGGAATGGACATCGCTTACCTATTCAAACCTACCTATGACCTCTCCTGTACTGTAAAAGTGCATCCCTGTGTCCAATGGACAAAGGGATTACAGTATCCATTGTATTGAGTTTTGGAGGAATTGCATAAAGAGAGCTTGCTACAGGCCTGGACACACACCAGACTCATAAAGTTATCTATCAGATGACCGAGGACCGGGCCGGGAAGCGCAAGCGAATCTACTCACGTGTGTACCATTGAATGTAGCCATTTACTCTGTTATATTGTATTGTATTATTTGTATTGTAACCCCCTTTCAGCAATAGTACACTGTGGTTTCAGAACACAGCGGTTAAATCACAATCTGGTGTTGTGTCTTTATTGCCCTGCTAAGGTTTAAAGTGTTTTATCATTGTATTGCATTACTGTAAAGGTTTAAAGTGTATCTCTGGGTGTGCGCGCGCTGTGTGTACTTTATACCCCCAGCGCAGCGTTTGTACGCAAAGTCCGTACAGTGATACGGGACTCCGTACTCAAACAGTGTATAAAGTACGTAGCGTGTGTACTAAGTTTAGCGGCTGCAGCGGCTCCATGGTAAAGTGTATTCAAAGTGTGTATAAGGTATAGCTTTCATTCCTGTAAGATAATCAGCATTATCACCTGACTTAGGATGGCAGTGTCTGAACTGACTTCATGTGGGGCAAGTTCACAGGGTTGGAGAACTTTGCACAACATGGAAATCATTCTCCACTGTGCTTGAGTCAGGTGCATTCCCCCTCCTTTGCCTATATTGTTGGCAGATGTATAGGCTTGAATGGACATTTGCTGCTCCTCCATCCTCTAAAGCATATAGAGGGTTGAATTCCACCTCGTTACCACCTCTTGCTTCAGCTGATGGCAGAGCAGGTTCAGGAGTGTTTGCTGGCACTCCATTCTTCGACACGTGGTGGCTGAATGCCAAAAGTGGCCCGCAATTTTTCGGGCCACCAACAGCATCTCCTTCATACCCCTGTCGTTTTTCAAAATATTCTGCACCACCAAATTTATTGTACAGTATGTGCAAAACATGGGATGTGCTGGAATTTGCTCACATGTAATGCACGCACAATATTGGTGGCGTTGTATGATATCACAAATCCCCAGGAGAGTCCAATTTGTCATAACTGAGGTTTTTGTGAACCCGGTGTAGTGAAGTCTGTGCGGGCGACTGGAGGATTATGTGAATACTACCACTGACCTGGTTTGGAAATGTTGTGGACTCGAGTATTCTTCCGATGACTGGGAAGAGGAACCGCGGCAGAGATGGCCGAATCTAGGCTCTCCTCATACAGGATTAGGTCGGCAGACAGGAAGCACGTGGGGGCGCTGAAGGTCTCCTGAAAGACAGAACTGGAAAGGCGCTGATGAATCAGTGAAGAATACCAGGTTCAACTGTGCTAAAGGGCACGGGATGCTTGGAGACACTGAGGTGCTTGGAGACACTGAGGTGCTTGAGGACACTGAGGTGCTTGAGAACACTGAGGTGCTTGAGGACACTGAGGTGCTTGAGGACACTGAGGAGCTTGAGGACACTGAGGTGCTTGAGGACACGGAGGTGCTTGAGGACACTGAGGTGCTTGGGGACACTGAGGTGCTTGGGGACACTGAGGTACTGAGGCACGGAGGTGCTGGAAGCACGGAGGTACTGAGGCACGGAGGTGCTGGAAGCACGGAGGTACTGAGGCACGGAGGTGCTGGAAGCACGGAGGTACTGAGGCACGGAGGTGCTGGAAGCACGGAGGTACTGAGGCACGGAGGTGCTGGAAGCACGGAGGTACTGAGGCACGGAGGTGCTGGAAGCACGGAGGTACTGAGGCACGGAGATGCTGAGGCACGGAGGTACTGAGGCACGAGGTGCTGTAAGCACGGAGATGCTGAGGCACTAGGTACCGAGGCACGGATATGCTGAGGCACGGAGGTACTGAGGCACGGAGGTGCTGGAAGCATGGAGGTACTGAGGCACAAGGTGCTAACTACAACAGTAGTAAAACTGAAACACGACTTCTGTGGCTTTCAGTGGAGAACACGGAATTCAGTACTGTGCCTTTAAGACGAAACATCGCAGCTGTGCCTTTACATTGAGACTCAGGGAAAATGATGAAATCAAATGGCATTACACAAGTAAACCAAACGGTAACAAGGGAACAGAGTTCCCACAGGAACTTAGGTACAAAGGTTACCTTAAGGGAGCCCAGCATAAGACTCACACAAGGCTGTATGTGACATGAGGAACTGGCCCAGATTCCAACTCAGCCTCCTGATTTATACTTCCTGGTCCCTGATGATTGGTGGGCAGGATTAGGTGATGTAGAGAGTCTCAGGCTGGTAGAGGATTGGACAACTCTGGGTCAGGTGAAGTCACTGTCATGTGACTACTCTAGAGGAGGCTGTGAAGTGCAGCGAGGCCTAGCAGGCCGAGAGAACACTGAAGCCTGAACTTCAGATTACTGAATTCAGCCTCACACAGGAGATCACCACAGGTGGAGCTAATTAACTATTACCTCTCAGGCAGAGAACTCAGGAAAACTGACAAGCTGTTTAACTCCGTGAGTGAAAAGACACAGGATCCAGGACAGATGGCAGGGGTAAGTCACCAAATATAAAACCTACAGTCAGGATTGTGACAGTATCCCCCTCTTCAAGGGTGGACTCCGGACACCCATCTTGAATCTTAGAGGAACTTGAGAAATTCATACAGAAGAATTTAGGACCTTCGTTGATGCAGATTCCAAAGGTTTAGGACTAAATTCTTTAACTACAGCGTTACTGAAAGTCTGTAAGTCATGGAACACAGGATCATTACTCTCAAAGAGCATGTTGGCCCACTCCAAAGCTCTTCCTCTGAATGCCAGGAACAGATATCGAGTAACGTTGGAAAGAGTTACTGCACCTGAAGGATCAGACTCCATCCGAGAGAGAAATTGTTCAACCAGAGCGGCATATTGCAATAAATCTCCATCAAAGTAAATAGGTGGAAAACCATCAGACGAAAGCTTAGAGGATGAAACTGAAGAAAGCTTTGGCTGGACGAGTAGGACTGGATTGGATCCAAGGATACTTGAATTGGCTGGAGCCAAAGGAGACGGACCAGGCTGGTCCTGGAGTATTGCTGGACCGGCTGGAACCGGGACGGACTGACCAGGCGGAGCCTGGAGTATTGATGGACCGGCTGGAACCGGAACGGACTGACCAGGCGGAGCCTGGAGTATTGCTGGACCGGCTGGAACCGGGACGGACTGACCAGGCTGGGCCTGGAGTATTGCTGGACCGGCTGGAACCGGGACGGACTGACCAGGCTGGGCCTGGAGTATTGCTGGACCGGCTGGAACCGGGACGGACTGACCAGGCAGGGCCTGGAGTATTGCTGGACCGGCTGGAACCGGGACGGGCTGAGCCCTTTCTTCACAGGGCTGGGCTGAGGCAAGAGCCCCCACTTCACGGGGCTGGGCTGAGGCAAGAGCCCCCACTCCACGGGGCTGGGCTGAGGCAAGAGCCCCCTCTTCACGGGGCTGGGCTGAGGCAAGAGCCCCCTCTTCACGGGGCTGGGCTGAGGCAAGAGCCCCCTCTTCACGGGGCTGGGCTGAGGCAAAAGCCCCCCCTTCACGGGGCTGGGCAGCACTCTGTAGACTCTCTGGCTGGGCAGCACTCTGTAGACTCTCTGGCTGGGCAGCACTCTGTAGACTCTCTGGCTGGGCAGCACTCTGTAGACTCTCTGGCTGGGCAGCACTCTGTAGAATCTCTGGCTGGGCAGCACTCTGTAGAATCTCTGGCTGGGCAGCACTCTGTAGAATCTCTGGCTGGGCAGCACTCTGTAGAATCTCTGGCTGGGCAGCACTCTGTAGAATCTCTGGCTGGGCAGCACTCTGTAGAATCTCTGGCTGGGCAGCACTCTGTAGAATCTCTGGCTGGGCAGCACTCTGTAGAATCTCTGGCTGGGCAGCACCCTGTAGACTCTCTGGGGCTGGGCGCTCTGAACCCCTCACTGGGGCTGGACGCTCTGAAGACGCCCCTCCTGGGGCTGGACGCTCTGAAGACGCCCCTCCTGGGGCTGGACGCTCTGAAGACGCCCCTCCTGGGGCTGTGGACACGGACTCCTCTGTGACTGTAAATAGCTTGAACATTCTTCTCTGGACACCCAACTTGAGATAAGGTCTTTTAACCACCGGACCCCAGTCATAAATTTGAGTCTCTCTCAGAAGAGTAGCCTTCTTGATACCCCCGTCAGCAGCAGATGGATCGGATACTGTGGATGACTTGTAGACATGAGCACTATGATACTGAGATTTGTCACTATTACCTGGCTTGCGAAGAATACAGTCTTTAACAAAATGACCAGAATTTCCACAGTAAAGACAGAGATGTAGCTCCTTACGCCGCTGACGTTCAGCTTCAGAGAGCTTGGGCCGTGGATAGCTCTAATGAAAAACTTTCCCTTGCGCAGAGGAAGAGACTCTATTAACTGAATGGGACAAAACAGGATCAACAACGTTGGTAGTATTCCTGAGGAGATCAGGCATCACAGAGAGAATACTAGGCAAAAGTTCTTGTAACTGTAGTAACATCTGGTAGAAAATCTGCAGTTGGTCAGGAGTCTTAGAGCAGAAGGTCATAGAATCTCTGGAGGACGAATTCCGCTGCAGACACTGTGCCAATCGATGCTGAGTCGACTCCAGACCTCCCAAGCGTCCTGCAATATTGCTTAGGAGGTCATGCGTCAGACAAACACTTTCGGCCGGGTCCATGTGGCCAGTTCCTACTGTCATAACTGAGGTTTTTGTGAACCCGGTGTAGTGAAGTCTGTGCGGGCGACTGGAGGATTATGTGAATACTACCACTGACCTGGTTTGGAAATGTTGTGGACTCGAGTATTCTTCCAATGACTGGGAAGAGGAACCGCGGCAGAGATGGCCGAATCTAGGCTCTCCTCATACAGGATTAGGTCGGCAGACAGGAAGCACGTGGGGGCGCTGAAGGTCTCCTGAAAGACAGAACTGGAAAGGCGCTGATGAATCAGTGAAGAATACCAGGTTCAACTGTGCTAAAGGGCACGGGATGCTTGGAGACACTGAGGTGCTTGGAGACACTGAGGTGCTTGAGGACACTGAGGTGCTTGAGAACACTGAGGTGCTTGAGGACACTGAGGTGCTTGAGGACACTGAGGTGCTTGAGGACACTGAGGTGCTTGAGGACACGGAGGTGCTTGAGGACACTGAGGTGCTTGGGGACACTGAGGTGCTTGGGGACACTGAGGTACTGAGGCACGGAGGTGCTGGAAGCACGGAGGTACTGAGGCACGGAGGTGCTGGAAGCACGGAGGTACTGAGGCACGGAGGTGCTGGAAGCACGGAGGTACTGAGGCACGGAGGTGCTGGAAGCACGGAGGTACCGAGGCACGGAGGTGCTGGAAGCACGGAGGTACTGAGGCACGGAGATGCTGAGGCACGGAGGTACTGAGGCACGAGGTGCTGGAAGCACGGAGATGCTGAGGCACTAGGTACCGAGGCACGGAGATGCTGAGGCACGGAGGTACTGAGGCACGGAGGTGCTGGAAGCATGGAGGTACTGAGGCACGAGGTGCTAACTACAACAGTAGTAAAACTGAAACACGACTTCTGTGGCTTTCAGTGGAGAACACGGAATTCAGTACTGTGCCTTTAAGACGAAACATTGCAGCTGTGCCTTTACATTGAGACTCAGGGAAAATGATGAAATCAAATGGCATTACACAAGTAAACCAAACGGTAACAAGGGAACAGAGTTCCCACAGGAACTTAGGTACAAAGGTTACCTTAAGGGAGCCCAGCATAAGACTCACACAAGGCTGTATGTGACATGAGGAACTGGCCCAGATTCCAACTCAGCCTCCTGATTTATACTTCCTGGTCCCTGATGATTGGTGGGCAGGATTAGGTGATGTAGAGAGTCTCAGGCTGGTAGAGGAATGGACAACTCTGGGTCAGGTGAAGTCACTGTCATGTGACTACTCTAGAGGAGGCTGTGAAGTGCAGCGAGGCCTAGCAGGCCGAGAGAACACTGAAGCCTGAACTTCAGATTACTGAATTCAGCCTCACACAGGAGATCACCACAGGTGGAGCTAATTAACTATTACCTCTCAGGCAGAGAACTCAGGAAAACTGACAAGCTGTTTAACTCCGTGAGTGAAAAGACACAGGATCCAGGACAGATGGCAGGGGTAAGTCACCAAATATAAAACCTACAGTCAGGATTGTGACACAATTGGAGTAAGCCAATCTGCGATGATCTTTCTCAGTTTCCGTAAGAGGTTGTCAGCTGTGTGCCTCTTATGGAAAGCGGTGATACAAAGCGTAGCCTGCCCAGGAACGACTTGGCGTTTGCGAGATGCTGCTACTGGTGCCGCCGCTGTTGTTGCTACGGGAGGCAATACATCTACCCAATGGGCTGTCACAGTCAAATAGTCCTTAGTCTGCCCTGCTCCACTTGTCCACATGTACGTGGTTAAGTGGACAGTGGGTACAACTGCATTTTTTAGGACACTGGTGAGTCTTTTTCTGACGTCTGTGTACATTCTCAGTATCGCCTGCCTAGAGAAGTGGAACCTAGATGGGATTTGGTGCCGGGGACACACTACCTCAAGCAATTCTCTAAGTCCCTGTGAACTAACGGTGGATACCGGACGCACGTCTAACACCAAGATAGTTGTCAAGGCCTGAGTTATCCGCTTTGCAACAGGATGACTGCTGTGATATTTCATCTTCCTCGCAAAGGACTGTTGGACAGTCAATTGCTTACTGGAAGTAGTAAAAGTGGTCTTCCGACTTCCCCTCTTGGATGACCATCGACTCCCAGCAGCAACAACAGCAGCGCCAGCAGCAACAGCAGCAGTAGGCATTCCATTCAAGGATCCATCAGAGGAATCCCAGGCAGGAGAGGACTCGTCAGATTTGCCAGTGACATGGCCTGCAGGACTATTGGCATTCCTGTGTAAGGAGGAAATTGACACTGAGGGAGTTGGTGGGGTGGTTTGCGTGAGCTTGGTTACAAGAGGAAGGGATTTAGTGGTCAGTGGACTGCTTCCACTGTCGCCCAAAGTTTTTGAACTTGTCACTGACTTATTATGAATGCGCTGCAGGTGACGTATAAGGGAGGATGTTCCGAGGTGGTTAACGTCCTTACCTCTACTTATTACAGCTTGACAAAGGGAACACACGGCTTGACACCTGTTGTCCGCATTTCTGTTAAAATAATTCCACACCGAAGAGCTGATTTTTTTTGTAATTTGACCAGGCATGTCAATGGCCATATTCGTCTCACGGACAACAGGTGTCTCCCCGGGTGCCTGACTTAAACAAACCACCTCACCATCAGAATCCTCCTTGTCAATTTCCTCCTCAGCGCCAGCAACACCCATATCCTCATCCTGGTGTACTTCAACAGTGACATCTTCAATTTGACTATCAGGAACTGGACTGTGGGTGCTCCTTCCAGGACTTGCAGAGGGCGTGCAAATGGTGGAAGGAGCCACCTCTTCCCGTCCAGTGTTGGGAAGGTCAGGCATCGCAACCAACACAATTGTACTCTCCTTGGGTATTTGTGATTTAGAAGAACGCACAGTTCTTTGCTGTGCTTTTGCCAGCTTAACTCTTTTCATTTTTCTATTGGGAGGATTAGTGTTTCCATCGTCATGTGAAGCTGAACCAATAGCCATGAACATAGGCCAGGGCCTCAGCCGTTCCTTGCCACTCTGTGTCGTAAATGGCATATTGGCAAGTTTACGCTTCTCCTCAGACGATTTTAATTTAGATTTTTGGGTCATTTTACTGAACTTTTGCTTTTTGGATTTTACATGCTCTTTACTATGACATTGATCATTGGCCTTGGCAGACGACGTTGATGGCATTTCATTGTCTCAGCCATGAATAGTGGCAGGAGCTTCAGCACTAGGTGGAAGTGGATCTTGATCTTTCCTTATTTTACCCTCCAAATTTTTGTTCTCCATTTTTTAATGTGTGGAATTATATGCCAGTAATATATCTAGAA
The DNA here is from genome assembly GCF_028390025.1 of Pseudophryne corroboree. NCBI lineage: Eukaryota > Metazoa > Chordata > Amphibia > Anura > Myobatrachidae > Pseudophryne > Pseudophryne corroboree. The sequence continues at coordinate 14,787,694 of NC_086447.1, forward strand.
TTAGACGGCAGTAATGTCTGGAATTAGATACCACTAGCCATATACCAGATACCACTGTGACTGCAATGATGATGACCTATGCACAGTGACATCAGTGTTGTGCGGTGAGGTCAGAGGCTGGTGAGGCACCACAGCCATAATGTCTGCCGAATCCTGCCGATGACCCCTACCGCCGCCGAGCCATTGCCCACTACTGCCACTTAGCCGATGCCTGCTGCCACCGCCAATGGCTTACAAACTAGCCCACCATCAACTGACCCAGCCCTCCGCCACTAATTTGCACCTCAGTCCGATGCCGCCAATGCCCTCTGCCTGCCTGATCATCATACTTGTGATATATTGTACATTTTTATAGAAAAAAATAAAAATTAGTGTTTGGGAAGGGAGTGGGAGGAGGACATGAATGCAATTTTGTTGTCCAGGGCTTCCTTTAACTTAATGGAGAAGGATCTGAATGAGTTACGGGGTCCCCCGTATTTTTAAAACCAGCACCGGACTCCACTAGCCAGGGACATAATGCCACAGCCGGGGAACACATTTATGTAGGTCCCTGCGGCCGTGGCATTACCCCCCCAACTAGTCACCACTGGCCGGGGTTCCCTGGAGGAGTGGGGACCCCTTAAATCAAGAGGTCCCCCCCCTCCAGGCACCCAAGGGCCAGGGGTGAAGCCCGAGGCTGTCCCCAGCACAGCTGGGCGGTGGGTGCCGGGCTGATAGCCATAAGTGTGTATAAAAAAGAATATTGTTTTTTGTTGTGGAACTACAAGGCCCAGCAAGCCTCCCCCGCTTGCTGGTACTTAGAGAACCTCAAGTGTCAGCATGCGGGGAAATAACGGGCCCGCTGGTACCTGTAGTTCTACAACAACAAAAAATACCCAAATAAAAACACAACACACACACCGTGAAAGTAAAAATGTATTAAAACACACTTACACACTCACACATACTTACCTACATCCCACGCCGGTCATGTCCACTTGTCCAGTAGAATCCAATAGGTGGTTCCTGTAAAAATGAGAGAGAGAGATCACTTACCTACATCCCACGCCGGTCACGTCCACTTGTCCAGTAGGATCCAATAGGTGGTTCCTGTAAAAATGAGAGAGAGATTACTTACCTACATCCCACGCCGGTCACGTCCACTTGTCCAGTAGGATCCAATAGGTGGTTCCTGTAAAAATGAGAGAGAGATTACTTACCTACATCCCACGCCGGTCACGTCCACTTGTCCAGTAGAATCCAATAGGGCCGGTACATGTAAAAATTAAAATGATACTTACAAACGAAGTAATCCACAGGAGGAGAGAGAGAAATGAATGAATATTATGCACTCGCAGATGCGGGAAGACGTTAGCACAGACAGGGGAGAGTGCTGCTGCTAACTGGGATGATGGAGCAGGCTCCCCCATTAGTTGTGAGCCTAGTAGCTGTACCCCTAGGAGCTTTGCCCCCAGTAGCAGTGCCACGAGTAGTTGTGACCCCTGTAGTTGTGAGCCTCAGAGCTGTACCCCTAGTAGCTGTACCCCTAGTAGCTTTGCCCCCTGTAGCAGTGCCCCCAGTAGCAGTGCCCCGAGTAGTTTTGCCCCCAGTCGCTGTGCCCCTTGTAGCTGTGCCCCCTGTAGCTTTGCCCCTTGTGGCTGTGCCCCCCAGTTGCTGTGCCCCTTGTACTTGTGCCCCCCAGTTGCTGTGCCCCTTGTACTTGTGCCCCTTATAGCTGTGCCCCTTGTTGTTGTGCCCCTGTTGCTGTGCCCCTTGTTGTTGTGCCCCCCAGTTGCTGTGCCCCTTGTTGATGTGCCCCCCAGTTGCTGTGCCCCTGTTGCTGTGCCCCTTGTTGTTGCGTCCCCCAGTTGCTGTGCCCCTTGTTGTTGCGCACCCCAGTTGCTGTGCCCCTGTTGCTGTGCCCCCCAGTTGCTGTGCCCCTGTTGCTGTGCCCCTTGTTGTTGCGCCCCCCAGTTGCTGTGCCCCTGTTGCTGTGCCCCTTGTGGTTGTGCCCCCAGTCGCTGTGCCCCCAGTAGTTGTGACCCCAGTCACTGTGCCCCTTGTAGCTTTGCCCCTAGCTGTGCCAAAAGTAGTTGTGCCCCCTGTCGCTGTGCCCCCAGTCGCTTTGCCCACAGTAGCTGTGACCCCTGTAATTTTGCCCCCAGTTGCTGTGCCCCTTGTAGTTGAGCCCCCCAATTGCTGTGCCCCTTGTAGTTGTGCCCCCAGTTGCTGTGCCCCTTGTAATTGTGCCCCCCAGTTGCTGTGCCCCTTGTAATTGTGCCCCCCAGTTGCTGTTCCCCTTGTACTTGTGCCCCTTATAGCTGTGCCCCTTGTTGTTGTGCCCCCCAGTTGCTGTGCCCCTGTTGCTGTGCCCCTTGTTGATGCGCACCCCAGTTGCTGTGCCCCTGTTGCTGTGCCCCTTGTTGTTGTGCCCCCCAGTTGCTGTGCCCCTGTTGTTGTGCCCCCAGTTGCTGTGCCCTGTTGCTGTGCCCCCCAGTTGCTGTGCCCCTTGTTGTTGCGCCCCCCAGTTGCTGTACCACTGTTGCTGTGCCCCTTGTTGATGCTCCCCCAGTTGCTGTGCCCCTGTTGCTGTGCCCCCCAGTTGCTGTGCCCCTGTTGCTGTGCCCCTTGTTGTTGTGCCCCCCAGTTGCTGTGCCCCTGTTGCTGTGCCCCTTGTAGTTGTGCCCCCAGTCGCTGTGCCCCCAGTAGTTGTGACCCCAGTCACTGTGCCCCTTGTAGCTTTGCCCCTAGCTGTGCCCGAAGTAGTTGTGCCCCCTGTCGCTGTGCCCCCAGTCGCTTTGCCCCCAGTAGCTGTGACCCCTGTAATTTTGCCCCCAGTTGCTGTGCCCCTTGTAGTTGTGCCCCCCAGTTGCTGTGCCCCTTGTAGTTGAGCCCCCCAATTGCTGTGCCCCTTGTAGTTGTGCCCCCCAGTTGCTGTGCCCCTTGTAATTGTGCCCCCCAGTTGCTGTGCCCCTTGTATTTGTGCCCCCCCAGTTGCTGTACCCCTTGTACTTGTGCCCCCCAGTTGCTGTACCCCTGTTGCTGTGCCCTTTGTTGTTGTGCCCCCCTGTTGCTGTGCCCCTGTTGCTGTGCCCCCCAGTTGCTGTGCCCCTTGTTGTTGTGCCCCTGTTGCTGTGCCACTTGTTGTGGCCCCCAATTGCTGTGCCCCTCTTGCTGTGCCCCCTAGTTGCTGTGCCCCCCAGTTGTTGTGCCCCCCAGTTGCTGTGCCCCTCTTGCTGTGCCCCCCAGTTGCTGTACCCCCCAGTTGTTGTGCCCCCCAGTTGTTGTGCCCCCCATTTGCTGTACCCCCCAGTTGCTGTACCCCCCAGTTGCTGTGCCCCCCAGTTGTTGTGCCCCCCATTTGCTGTGCCCCCCAGTTGCTGTGCCCCCCAGTTGCTGTGCCCCCAGTTGTTGTGCCCCCCAGTTGTTGTGCCCCCCAGTTGCTGTGCCCCCCAGTTGCTGTGCCCCCAGTTGTTGTGCCCCCCAGTTGCTGTGCCCCCCAGTTGCTGTGCCCTCAGTTGTTGTGCCCCCCAGTTGTTGTGCCCCCCAGTTGCTGTGCCCCCAGTTGTTGTGCCCCCCAGTTGTTGTGCCCCCCAGTTGTTGTGCCCCCCAGTTGCTGTGCCCCCCAGTTGCTGTGCCCCCAGTTGTTGTGCCCCCCAGTTGTTGTGCCCCCCAGTTGCTGTGCCCCCCAGTTGCTGTGCCCCCAGTTGTTGTGCCCCCCAGTTGCTGTGCCCCCCAGTTGTTGTGTCCCCCAGTTGCTGTGCCCCCCAGTTGCTGTGCCCCCCAGTTGCTGTGCCCCCCAGTTGCTGTGCCCCCAGTTGTTGTGCCCCCCAGTTGTTGTGCCCCCCAGTTGCTGTGCCCCCCAGTTGCTGTGCCCCCAGTTGTTGTGCCCCCCAGTTGTTGTGCCCCCCAGTTGCTGTGCCCCCCAGTTGCTGTGCCCCCAGTTGTTGTGCCCCCCAGTTGTTGTGCCCCCCAGTTGCTGTGCCCCCCAGTTGCTGTGCCCCCAGTTGTTGTGCCCCCCAGTTGCTGTGCCCCCCAGTTGCTGTGCCCCCAGTTGTTGTGCCCCCCAGTTGCTGTGCCCCCCAGTTGTTGTGTCCCCCAGTTGTTGTGCCCCCCAGTTGTTGTGCCCCCCAGTTGCTGTGCCCCCCAGTTGCTGTGCCCCCAGTTGCTGTGCCCCCCAGTTGCTGTGCCCCCAGTTGTTGTGCCCCCCAGTTGCTGTGCCCCCCAGTTGTTGTGCCCCCCAGTTGTTGTGCCCCCCAGTTGCTGTGCCCCCCAGTTGCTGTGCCCCCAGTTGTTGTGCCCCCCAGTTGCTGTGCCCCCCAGTTGCTGTGCCCCCCAGTTGTTGTGTCCCCCAGTTGCTGTGCCCCCCAGTTGTTGGTTGTTGTGCCCCCAGTTGCTGTGCCCCTCTTGCTGTGCCCCAACACAAACACATAAAAAAACACACACACACACACACACACATACTTACCGCTCCTGCAGCGATGTCCTCCGTCCGTCCGCCGCCGGCTCGTCTCTGCTGTACTATGGGAGAGACGTCATGACTCATGACATCTCTCCCATAGTGGCGGCGCTGGCTGCAGTGGGCGCCCACACAGCCCACGGCGCCTGCTGCAGCCGGGAAGGGGGTGATTGGACAGCGGATCCAGCACTGGATCCGCTGGGCCAATCACATCTGGACACTGACAAGGGCGTGCATTCATCGCACGCCCCTGTCATTGCGGCACCAGTATAGGTGCCGCTTCCCCATTCATTTTCAATGGGCTTTCACAGCCCATTGCTGCGCCCCGTCCCTTGCCCGCCCCCCGCTGCCCGGACTTTTAGTGTAAGCAGCGGGAGGCACATCTCCCTCTGCCTCCCACCCTCACAATCAGCCACAGGGGGGGAATTATTAAAATAAGGATAAAAAATACTGATAACAGACTCTGTAATAAATATCTTCTTTTTATTGTTTTAATCATTATGACAGGGGAGGCACTGCCTCCTACCTCCCCTGCCTCCCCTGACTGCACTTCCCTGAGTGACATGACACTACCACAGCACCCTACAGCAGCAAGATGCAGCACAAGTCACTGGACTTTTAGTAATGTACTGTAGTATACTGAGCACCACAATGCAGCACAAGACAATGAGCAGTGATACTGAGCACTGATGATGATACTACTGAGAACTGACACTGAGCAGCAAGATGCAGCTCAAGACACTGGACTAGTATTAGTAATGTACTGTAGTAGTAGTAGTAGTAGTAGTAGTAGTAGTAGTAGTAGTACTGAGCACAATGGACTAGTATTAGTAATGTACTGTAGTAGTAGTAGTAGTAGTAGTAGTAGTAGTAGTACTGAGCACAATGGACTAGTATTAGTAATGTACTGTAGTAGTAGTAGTAGTAGTAGTAGTAGTAGTAGTAGTACTGAGCACAATGGACTAGTATTAGTAATGTACTGTAGTAGTAGTAGTAGTAGTAGTAGTAGTAGTACTGAGCACAATGGACTAGTATTAGTAATGTACTGTAGTAATAGTAGTAGTAGTAGTAGTAGTAGTAGTACTGAGCACAATGGACTAGTATTAGTAATGTACTGTAGTAGTAGTAGTAGTAGTAGTAGTAGTAGTACTGAGCACCACAATGCAGCACAAGACAATGAGCAGTGATACTGAGCACTGATGATGATACTACTACTGAGAACTGACACTGAGCAGCAAGATGCAGCACAAGAGAGACACTGTACTAGTATTACTGAGCAGCAATAAGCACTGATACTGAGCACTGATATTGAGATTTGCCACTGAGAGAACGTAGCCACGTCCTCTCTGCTCTCTCTACAATGCACAAGTGAAAATGGCGGCAACGCGCGGCTTTTTATTTGGAATCCGAATATCATGAGAATCCGACAGCGGGATGATGACATTTTCCCTCGTTCGGGTTTTCCGAGTCTGGCAGGAACAACCGTGCCTGCCTCGGACCCGTGTAAACCACGTGGAGTTCGGGGGGTTTGGTTCTCGGAGAACCGAACCCGTTCATCTCTAGCCATGACAAATCATAGTTTCACCACTGGGTGACCAGTGCATCACGTAATGTAGCTTTCATTCCACATTTGCTGGAGAACAGAATTTTTTCAAGTACAGAAAGAGGACAAATGAAGGATGTTTACTGGACACCAATGTAGACTAGTGGACTAATGCTTTGATTTAGTAATCCAAGTAACCATGTTTGAACCCCAGGAATACAACTTGATTTTATATATATTTTAAATCTTAAAAAAGGGTTTACATATGATCAACGAGTATAGTATATCAGAAACTTTTCTCTAAACTAATATTTATAATATACTGTACACATTTTACAATAGTCAAGTCAAACAATATAAAAAATTACATAACCTTAGTCACAGTAAAACAAGGAACTGAGGAAGGGGATACGTCCCTGAAACGTAACACTATCAAAAACAGCATCCCTGCTCGGATGCCTGCTTCACCATTCTTCTAAGTCTTTGAGTGCCGACTCAATCCTGTTTGCATATATATATATATATATAAACAAGGAAATCCTTCCCACAGACCAATGTGGTGCTTGGTGGAAGAAAAGCAGGCGGCACTCCAAGGTCTTTCAAAATAAACTTTGTATTGAAAAGTTACAGCATGGTGCAAAAGCAACGTTTCAAGACCATTGCGGTCTTTTCGTCAGGCTGTGCATAGTGAGAAACAAAATACAATTGACTGAACAGTGTTTAAAGTGCTTACCTGCAATATATATCGGTGTGTGTGGCGTGCGGCATCTCTCGTAGTCCCGGGCCGTCGGCTTCCGGGTGCGTCAGCAGGTCGCTCCGTTCGTGACGTCATGGTTGCTTGGCAACCCGACGAAGCTTCAGGACCCGTCACGCCGGGAGAGCCTGAAATGTCAAAATAATGATCAAGCTATAAGAACTTATAGGTTAGCTTGAATGTGTGATCTGTTTGTTATCTTAAAGAACGTGAAAATGAATATGTGAAAGTAAATGGTGCAAATTAAAATCACAAGATCTAAAGCTCTATCAATTTTACAACAGCTTGCATGCATAAAGGTTAATTCTAGGAGTAATTTTCATGTGACTACCTATGGTTAGTGCTCATGATATTATAAATATTTAATGATAAATGCATGCTACTTAATTGTGTATTATGATAAGCTGTTTTTAAGTTAAAAAGGTATTCCAGGTGAATTTTTCGTTTAGTCCGTTTGGTGCTAGTGCACCCAATAGAAATATTCATTTGGATTCACACTTGGTCAGAAGTTTTTGACGGTCACCTCCTCTTGTCAAGGGTGGAATGTGGTCTATGATTTTGCATCGAAGATCTGATAGATGATGTCCCTGTTGTCGGTAGTGTCTTGCTACAGGTTGGTCTATGTTCTTTCCTTCCAATGCTGCTTTGACCGCCGATCTGTGAAGAGCCATACGGTCACGTAGATTTCTTATGGTTTGTCCCACATAAACAAGGCCACAAGGGCACGTGATAGTGTACACTATAAAAGCTGTGGTGCACGTTACCACGTGTTTTATTTTATATTGTTGTCCAGTTTGCTGGTTAGCAAAGGAGTTGCCTGGTTCCATATATTTACAGGTAGTGCACGATATGCATTTGTAACAACCTGGTTTTTTAGTGGTGCCGAAGAGTGTGGTATTCGTTTTTGCAGTGATGTTGGTTTTTACTAAGCGATCACGTATGCTTCTGCCTCTTCTATAACTGGGCATGATGCGAGTGTTTTTAAATATTGGTAGCTCCTTGTCTCCTGTGACAATGGGCCAAAGGGCCTTAGTTGCTTGTGGAATCACTGCACTGGCTGTGTTGAAGGTTGTCACAAACGGTATCTTGTTATTGTCCTCTTTTCTTTGTCTGTTCGTGGGTTGCAGCAATTGTTCTCGTGGTATTTGTAATACTCTGTTCTTCAATTCTGTCAGCTCTTTTTGATGATACCCTCTAGAGGCAAATTTGTCCACCATACGTGACAATGCTTGTTCTAAATCTTCTGGATCACTTGAGATGCGGGCTGCCCTGATCATTTGTGATCGTGGCAATCCTTTGATCAAAGCGGGGTGGATGACAGCTGCTGTGTAATAACATGGTATTCCGGTCTGTGCTTTTAGTGTATAAAGAAGTTTTGAGTCTTCCCTCTTTAATACTTATGGTGACATCAAGGTAGTTGATACTGGATGTGCTGACCTGATGGGTAAATTTTATGGGGTGATCCATCAGGTTGATGTTGGAGATTAATGAGGTTAGACTTGGTAAAGGACCTGTCCATATTATCAGCAGATCATCGATATATCTTGTATATAGTGATATATATTGTGAAATTTCTGGATCCGAGAAGAAGAAGATTTGTTCTTGTTGAAACATGTACACGTTTGCGAAAGACGGGGCCACATTAGACCCCATGGCACAGCCTTTGGTTTGGATATAGTACTGGCCATTGTGTAGGAAATAATTATTGACCAGGGTACTTTGTAACAGCTCTAAAAATAGTGGAATGGGAATCTCTGTGAACTTATGTCTGTGTAGGAACACGGACATCTACATTAAAAACATAGACATGTTATTATCGGACACAGTCACTTATAGCAAATTGTCCAATAATCCTACTGAAAAATACAAAACACAATTGGATAATACTTTAAAACAAGCTTATGATACTCAACAAATCAATAACAAAATATTTAAAGCTTTAAGCACAGAATACCCCATCACTCCCGTAATATACACGGTACCAAAACTTCACAAAGATGCCAATAATCCACCCCCTCGTCCCATTATTTCAGCCAGAGGGTCATTGTTACAGCCAGTGTCCAAATTCTTGGATGGCCTTATTCAACCATTTATCTCCAAACAATCCACCTTTTTGAAAGACACTACACAACTTTTACTCAAGTTACAAGCTCTACCACAACTGCCAGAAAATACCATACTGTGTACATTAGATGTAAAAAGCTTATACACAGTGATTCCCCATCAAGAAGGTCTCAAAGCCATGGAATTGTTCCTACACAGACATAAGCTATGCCCAAAGCACAAACTTCATTGCTTGAGACTTGGATTTTTGGAAAGTTGAAGCCATTTGCAATGTGTTGTGGAGAGAGTCTGTCTTTGCCAAATAACACCACATCCTTTCATGCTGGACCCAAAAGCCCAGACCGAGACCCCTCCACTGCACAACCCAGCCAAGGCAGTGAGAAACCAGGGAGTAACATCCAGACTGAGTCTTCTCCACTTCCCAACCCTGCCAAGTCAGTAAGAAACCAGGGAGTAATACCAGACTGAGACCATTCCACTGTACAACCCTACCAAGTCAATAAGATACCATGGAGTAACACTCAGATCGAGACCCCTCCACTGCACAACCCTGCCAAGTCAGTAATATACCAGGGAGTAACACCCAGACCAAGACCCCTCCACTGCACAACCCTGCCAAGTCAGTAAGATACCAGGGAGTATCACCTAGACCGAGACCCCTCCACTGCACAACCCTGCAAAGTCAATAAGATACCAGGGAGTAACACTCAGATCGAGACCCCTCCACTGCACAACCCTGCCAAGTCAGTAAGATACCAGGGAGTAACACCCAGACCGAGACCCCTCCACTGCACAACCCTACCAAGTCAGTAAGATACCAGGGAGTAACACCCAGACCGAGACCCCTCCACTGCACATCCCTGCCAAGTCAGTAATATACCAGGGAGTAACACCCAGACCAAGACCCCTCCACTGCACAACCCTGCCAAGTCAGTAATATACCAGGGTGTAATACCTATACCAAGATCCCTCCACTGCACAACCCTGCCAAGTCAGTAAAATACCAGGGAGTAACACCCAGACCGAGACCCTTCGACTGCACAACCCTGCAAAGTTAGTAAGATAACAAGGAGTAACACCCAAACCGAGACCCCTCCACTGCACAACCCTGCCAAGACAGTAATATACCAGGGAGTAACACCAAGACTGAGACCCCTCCACTGCACAACCCTGCCAAGTCAGTAAGATACCAGGGAGTAACACCCAGACCCCTCCACTGCACAGCCCTGCCAAGTCAGTAATATACCTGGGAGTAACACCCAGACTGAGACCGCTCCACTGCACAACACTGCCATGTCAGTAAGATACCAGGGAGTAACACCCAGACCCCTCCACTGCACAGCCCTGCCAAGTCAGTAATATACCAGGAAGTAACACCCAGACTGAGACCCCTCCACTGCACAACCCTGCCAAGTCAGTAAGATACCAGGGAGTAACACCCACACTGAGACCCCTCCACTGCACAACCCTGCCAAGTCAGTAAGATAGCAGGGAGTAACACCCAGACCAAGACCCCTCCACTGCACAACCCTGCCAAGTCAGTAATATACCAGGGAGTAACACCCAGACTGAGACCCCTCCACTTCACAACCCTGCCAAGTCAGTAAGATACCAGGGAGTAACACCCAGACTGATACCCCTCCACTGCACAACCTTGCCAAGTCAGTAATATACCAGGGAGTAGCACCTAGACTGATACCCCTCCACTGCACAACCCTGCCAAGTCAGTAATATACCAGGGAGTAACACCCAGACTGAGACTCCTCCACTGCACAACCCTGCCAAGTCAGTAATATACCAGGGAGTAACACCCAGACTGAGACCCCTCCACTGCACAACCCTGCCAAGTCAGTAATATACCAGGGAGTAACACCCAGACCGAGACCCCTCCACTGCACAACCCTGCCAAGTCAGTAATATACCAGGGAGTAACACCCAGACTGAGACCCCTCCACTGCACAACCCTGCCAAGTCAGTAACATACCAGGGAGTAACACCCAGACTGAGACCCCTCCACTGCACAACCCTGCCAAGTCAGTAATATACCAGGGAGTAACACCCAGACTGAGACCCCTCCACTGCACAACCCTGCCAAGTCAGTAACATACCAGGGAGTAACACCCAGACAGAGACCCCTCCACTGCACAACCCTGCCAAGTCAGGAAAATACCAGGGAGTAACAACCAGACCGAGACCCCTCCACTGCACAACACTGCCAAGTCAGTAACATACCAGGTAGTAACACCCAGACTGAGACCCTTCGACTGCACAACCCTGCCAAGTCAGTAAGATACCAGGGAGTAACACCCAGACTGATACCCCTCCACTGCACAACCCTGCCAAGTCAGTAATATACCAGGGAGTAACACCCATACCAAGACCCCTCCTCTGCACAACCCTGCCAAGTCAGTAAGATACCAGGGTGTAACACCCAGACTGAGACCCCTCCACTGCACATCCCTGCCAAGTCAGTAATATACCAGGGAGTAACACTCAGACCAAGACCCCTCCACTGCACAACCCTGCCAAGTCAGTAAGATACCAGGGTGTAACACCCAGACTGAGACCCCTCCACTGCACAACCCTGCCAAGTCAGTAAGATACCAGGGAGTAACACCCAGACTGAGACCCCTCCACTGCACAACCCTGCCAAGTCAGTAATATACCAGGGAGTACCACTCAGACTGAGACCCCTCCACTGCACAACACTGCCAAGTCAGTAATATACCAGGGAGTAACACCCAGACTGAGACCCCTCCACTGCACAACCCTGCCAAGTCAGTAATATACCAGGGAGTAACACCCAGACTGATACCCCTCCACTGCACAACCCTGCCAAGTCAGTAATATACCAGGGAGTAACACCCAGACTGAGACCCCTCCACTGCACAACCCTGCCAAGTCAGTAACATACAAGGGAGTAACACCCAGACCGAGACCCCTCCACTGCACAACTCTGTCAAGTCAGTAATATACCAGGGAGTAACACCCAGACCGAGACCCCTCCACTGCACAACCCTGCCAAGTCAGTAAGATACTAGGGGGTAACTCCAGACAGACACCCCCCCACTGCACAACCCTGCCAAGTCAGTAACATACCAGGTAGTAACACCCAGACCGAGACCCTTTGACTGCACAACCCTGCCAAGTCAGTAATATACCAGGGAGTAACACCCAGACCAAGACCCCTCCACTGCACAACCCTGCCAAGTCAGTAAGATACCAGGGAGTAACACCCAGACTGAGACCCCTCCACTGCACAACCCTGCCAAGTCAGTAATATACCAGGTAGTAACACCCAGACCGAGACCCTTCGACTGCACAACCCTGCCAAGTCAGTAATATACCAGGGAGTAACACCCAGACCAAGACCCCTCCACTGCACAACCCTGCCAAGTCAGTAACATACCAGGGAGTAACACCCAGACTGAGACCCCTCCACTGCACAACCCTGCCAAGTCAGTAAGATACCAGGGAGTAACACCCAGACTGAGACCCCTCCACTGCACAACCCTGCCAAGTCAGTAATATACCAGGGAGTAACACCCAGACTGAGACTCCTCCACTGCACAACCCTGCCAAGTCAGTAATATACCAGGGAGTAACACCCAGACTGAGACCCCTCCACTGCACAACCCTGCCAAGTCAGTAATATACCAGGGAGTAACACCCAGACCGAGACCCCTCCACTGCACAACCCTGCCAAGTCAGTAATATACCAGGGAGTAACACCCAGACTGAGACCCCTCCACTGCACAACCCTGCCAAGTCAGTAACATACCAGGGAGTAACACCCAGACTGAGACCCCTCCACTGCACAACCCTGCCAAGTCAGTAATATACCAGGGAGTAACACCCAGACTGAGACCCCTCCACTGCACAACCCTGCCAAGTCAGTAACATACCAAGGAGTAACACCCAGACTGAGACCCCTCCACTGCACAACCCTGCCAAGTCAGGAAAATACCAGGGAGTAACAACCAGACCGAGACCCCTCCACTGCACAACACTGCCAAGTCAGTAACATACCAGCTAGTAACACCCAGACCGAGACCCTTCGACTGCACAACCCTGCCAAGTCAGTAAGATACCAGGGAGTAACACCCAGACTGATACCCCTCCACTGCACAACCCTGCCAAGTCAGTAATATACCAGGGAGTAACACCCATACCAAGACCCCTCCACTGCACAACCCTGCCAAGTCAGTAAGATACCAGGGAGTAACACCCAGACTGACACCCCTCCACTGCACAACCCTGCCAAGTCAGTAATATACCAGGGAGTAACATCCAGACTGAGACCCCTCCACTGCACAACCCTGCCAAGTCAGTAACATACCAGGTAGTAACACCCAGACCGAGACCCTTCGACTGCACAACCCTGCCAAGTCAGTAAGACACCAGGGAGTAACACCCAGACTGATACCCCTCCACTGCACAACCCTGCCAAGTCAGTAATATACCAGGGAGTAACACCCAGACTGAGACCCCTCCACTGCACAACCCTGCCAAGTCAGTAAGATACCAGGGAGTAACACCCAGACTGAGATGCCTCCACTGCTGGTCGATGAGTATGGTTTATCCTCTAACCAGAGCGTCTTGTTGTTACATGCGTTAACATTTCTTATTTTGTGAGTGCATATGTATTAAAAAAAAGTTTTACCCCTTTATCAATAAGGTGTGCACTATTATTAGTTGTTCCCTCTCCTTTCATATGGAATGCTTCTAACCCTGTGAGTAGAAACTGTGGAGGAGACCAAGGCCCTCATTCCGAGTTGTTCGCTCGGTAAAAATCTTCGCATCGCGGCGATTTTCCGCTTAGTGCGCATGCGCAATGTCCGCACTGCAACTGCGCCAAGTAAATTTGCTATGTAGTTAGGAATTTTACTCACGGCTTTTTCATCGTTCTGGCGATCGTAATGTGATTGACAGGAAATGGGTGTTACTGGGCGGAAACAGGCCGTTTTATGGGCGTGTGGGAAAAAACGCTACAGTTTCCGGAAAAAACGCAGGAGTGGCCGGAGGAACGGAGGAGTGTCTGGGCGAACGCTGGGAGTGTTTGTGACGTCAAACCAGGAACGACAAGCACTGAAATGATCGCAGATGCCGAGTAAGTCTGAAGCTACTCAGAAACTGCTACGAGGTGTGTAATCGCAATATTGCGAATACTTCGTTCGCAATTTTAAGATGCTAAGATTCACTCCCAGTAGGCGGCGGCTTAGCGTGAGCAACTCTGCTAAAATCGCCTTGCGAGCGAACAACTCGGAATGAGGGCCCAGATTTTGAACACAAAGATTATGTTAAGAAGCTTCTTGTGGAATATGTGACCTCACTAAAAAGGTTCTTCACATGGAACTTTAATTTGAAGGGTGATTATTTTTTTGAGTCTCTTTATGCTGGTATTGCGCATGGTTACATTTGTCTACCTTTTATCTAAATTGTTTATAGAGAGTCTTGTGAACCTCTCAGTTATGTATTGTGCTGCATGATGTTACTGGTGGATAGTGCGAAATCACAGAATATTATTGTGTATTAGGCAGTACTTAAAGTGGTCCTAGAGACGTGGTGGAACTCACCCCCCTCCCCACGGCACCTATGTAATAAAGTTATTATGCGTGCCGTAGCCGAAGGCGTGCAAGCTCTGGAAAAGGGGGCATGGCCAATAAGAAGGGGCGTGTCCTTCAGTGTATTTTACCACACCATGGCCCTCACTCCGAGTTGATCGCTCGCAAGGCGAATTTAGCAGAGTTGCTCACGCTAAGCCACCGCCTACTGGGAGTGAATCTTAGCTTCTTAAAATTGCGAACGATGTATTCGCATTATTGCGATCACAAACTACTTAGCAGTTTCAGAGTAGCTTCAGACTTACTCGGCATCTGCGATCAGTTCAGTGCTTGTCGTTCCTGGTTTGACGTCACAAACACACCCAGCGTTCGCCCAGACACTCCCCCGTTTCTCCAGCCACTCCTGCGTTTTTTCTGGAAACGGTAGCGTTTTCATCCACACGCCCATAAAACGCCGTGTTTCCGCCCAGTAACACCCATTTCCTGTCAATCACACTACGATCGCCGGAGCGAAGGAAAAGCCGTGAGTAAAAATACTATCTTCATAGCAAAATTACTTGGCGCAGTCGCAGTGCGAACATTGCGCATGCGTACTAAGCAGAAATCCGCTGCGATGCGATGAAATTTACCGAGCGAACAACTCGGAATGAGGGCCCATATACGCCATATACACATTATGCACCACAATAGTAGGACCCCGTTCTGGTGCCCCTTTCACATTATACCACACAGTATGAGCCGAAAATTCACATTATACCACACAGTATGAGCAAAAAATTCACATTATAGCACAAAGAATGAGACTAAATTTACATTATAGCACACGGTATGAGCCAAAATTCACGTTATAGCACACAGTATGAGCTGAAATTCACATTATAGCACACAGTATGAGCTGAAATTCACATTATAGCACACAGTATGAGCTGAAATTCACATTATAGCACACAGAATGAGCTGACATTCACATTATAGCACACAGTATGAGCCAACATTCAAATTATAGCACACAGTATGAGCTGAAATTCACATTATAGCACACAGAATGAGCTGACATTCACATTATAGCACACAGTATGAGCTGACATTCACATTATAGCACACAGAATGAGCTGACATTCACATTATAGCACACAGTATGAGCCAACATTCAAATTATAGCACACAGTATGAGCTAAAATTCACATTATAGCACACAGAATGAGCCGAAATTCACATTATAGCACATGGTATGATCCAAAATTCACATAATAGCTAGTGATGTGCACCGGACATTTTTCGGGTTTTGTGATTTGGTTTTGGGTTCGGTTCCGCGGCCGTGTTTTGGATTCAGACGCGTTTTGGCAAAACCTCACCGAAATGTTTTTGTCGGATTCAGGTGTGTTTTGGATTCGGGTGTTTTTTTAAAAAAACCCTAAAAAACAGCTTAAATCATAGAATTTGGGGGTCATTTTGATCCCATAGTATTATTAACCTCAATTACCATAATTTCCACTCATTTCCAGTCTATTCTGAACACCTCACACCTCACAATATTATTTTTAGTCCTACAATTTGCACCGAGGTCGCTGGATGGCTAAGCTAAGCGACACAAGTGGCCGACACAAACACCTGGCACATCTAGGAGTGGCACTGCAGTATCAGGCAGGATGGCACTTCAAAAAAATTGTCCCCAAAAAGCACATGATGCAAAGAAAAAAAGAGGCGTTCCAAGGTCGCTGTGTGACTAAGCTAAGCGACACAAGTGGCCGACACAAACACCTGGCCCATCTAGGAGTGGCACTGCAGTGTCAGGCAGGATGGCACTTCAAAAAAATTGTCCCCAAAAAGCACATGATGCAAAGAAAAAAAGAGGCGTTCCAAGGTCGCTGGATGACTAAGCTAAGCGACAAAAGTGGCCGACACAAACACCTGGCCCATCTCGGAGTGGCACTGCAGTGTCAGGCAGGATGGCACTTCAAACAAATAGTCCCCAAACAGCACATGATGCAAAGAAAAAAAGAGGCGTTCCAAGGTCGCTGTGTGACTAAGCTAAGCGACACAAGTGGCCGACACTAACACCTGGCCCATCTAGGAGTGGCACTGCAGTGTCAGACAGGATGGCACTTCAAAAAAATAGTCCCCAAACAGCACATGATGCAAAGAAAAAAAGAGGCGCACCACAGGTATAGAATGTAGATGGAAAGTATACTTAATGACGACACAGAGGTAGGCACAGCAGTGGCCTTCCGTATCGTACTGCTATATATAGTATACTGGTGGTCACTGTGTCGGCAAACTGCAAAACTAAAATGCACCACAGGTATAGAATGTAGATGGATAGTATACTTAATAACGACACAGAGGTAGGCACAGCAGAGGCCTTCCGTATCGTACTGCTATATATAGTATACTGGTGGTCACTGTGTCGGCAAACTGCAAAACTAAAATGCACCACAGGTATAGAATGTAGATGGATAGTATACTTAATGACGACACAGAGGTAGGCACAGCAGTGGCCTTCCGTATCGTACTGCTATATATAGTATACTGGTGGTCACTGTGTCGGCAAACTGCAAAACTAAAATGCACCACAGGTATAGAATGTAGATGGATAGTATACTTAATGACGACACAGAGGTAGGCACAGCAGTGGCCTTCCGTATCGTACTGCTATATATAGTATACTGGTGGTCACTGTGTCTGCAAACTGCAAAACTAAAATGCACCACAGGTATAAAATGTAGATGGATAGTATACTTAATGACGACACAGAGGTAGGCACAGCAGTGGCCTTCCGTATCGTACTGCTATATATAGTATACTGGTGGTCACTGTGTCAGCAAACTGCAAAACTAAAATGCACCACAAGTATAGAATGTAGATGGATAGTATACTTAATGACGACACAGAGGTAGGCACAGCAGTGGCCTTCCGTACCGTACTGCTATATATAGTATACTGGTGGTCACTGTGTCGGCAAACTGCAAAACTAAAATGCACCACAGGTATAGAATGTAGATGGATAGTATACTTAATGACGACACAGAGGTAGGCACAGCAGTGGCCTTCCGTATCGTACTGCTATATATAGTATACTGGTGGTCACTGTGTCGGCAAACTGCAAAACTAAAATGCACCACAGGTATAGAATGTAGATGGATAGTATACTTAATGACGACACAGAGGTAGGCACAGCAGTGGCCTTCCGTATCGTACTGCTATATATAGTATACTGGTGGTCACTGTGTCGGCAAACTGCAAAACTAAAATGCACCACAGGTATAGAATGTAGATGGATAATATACTTAATGACGACACAGAGGTAGGCACAGCAGTGGCCTTCCGTATCGTACTGCTATATATAATATACTGGTGGTCACTGTGTCGGCAAACTGCAAAACTAAAATGCACCGCAGGTATAGAATGTAGATGGATAGTATACTTAATGACGACACAGAGGTAGGCACAGCAGTGGCCTTCCGTATCGTACTGCTATATATAGTATACTGGTGGTCACTGTGTCGGTTAACTGCAAAACTAAAATGCACCACAGGTATAGAATGTAGATGGATAGTATACTTAATGACGACACAGAGGTAGGCACAGCAGTGGCCTTACGTACCGTACTGCTATATATAGTATACTGGTGGTCACTGTGTCAGCAAACTGCAAAACTAAAATGCACCACAAGTATAGAATGTAGATGGATAGTATACTTAATGACGACACAGAGGTAGGCACAGCAGTGGCCTTCCGTACCGTACTGCTATATATAGTATACTGGTGGTCACTGTGTCGGCAAACTGCAAAACTAAAATGCACCACAGGTATAGAATGTAGATGGATAGTATACTTAATGACGACACAGAGGTAGGCACAGCAGTGGCCTTCCGTATCGTACTGCTATATATAGTATACTGGTGGTCACTGTGTCGGCAAACTGCAAAACTAAAATGCACCACAGGTATAGAATGTAGATGGATAGTATACTTAATGACGACACAGAGGTAGGCACAGCAGTGGCCTTCCGTATCGTACTGCTATATATAGTATACTGGTGGTCACTGTGTCGGCAAACTGCAAAACTAAAATGCACCACAGGTATAGAATGTAGATGGATAATATACTTAATGACGACACAGAGGTAGGCACAGCAGTGGCCTTCCGTATCGTACTGCTATATATAATATACTGGTGGTCACTGTGTCGGCAAACTGCAAAACTAAAATGCACCGCAGGTATAGAATGTAGATGGATAGTATACTTAATGACGACACAGAGGTAGGCACAGCAGTGGCCTTCCGTATCGTACTGCTATATATAGTATACTGGTGGTCACTGTGTCGGTGAACTGCAAAACTAAAATGCACCACAGGTATAGAATGTAGATGGATAGTATACTTAATGACGACACAGAGGTAGGTACAGCAGTGGCCTTCCGTATCGTACTGCTATATATAGTATACTGGTGGTCACTGTGTCGGCAAACTGCAAAACTAAAATGCACCACAGGTATAGAATGTAGATGGATAGTATACTTAATGACGACACAGAGGTAGGCACAGCAGTGGCCTTCCGTATCGTACTGCTATATATAGTATACTGGTGGTCACTGTGTCGGCAAACTGCAAAACTAAAATGCACCGCAGGTATAGAATGTAGATGGATAGTATACTTAATGACGACACAGAGGTAGGCACAGCAGTGGCCTTCCGTATCGTACTGCTATATATAGTATACTGGTGGTCACTGTGTCGGTAAACTGCAAAACTAAAATGCACCACAGGTATAGAATGTAGATGGATAGTATACTTAATGACGACACAGAGGTAGGTACAGCAGTGGCCTTCCGTATCGTACTGCTATATATAGTATACTGGTGGTCACTGTGTCGGCAAACTGCAAAACTAAAATGCACCACAGGTATAGAATGTAGATGGATAGTATACTTAATGACGACACAGAGGTAGGCACAGCAGTGGCCTTCCGTATCGTACTGCTATATATAGTATACTGGTGGTCACTGTGTCGGCAAACTGCAAAACTAAAATGCACCACAGGTATAGAATGTAGATGGATAGTATACTTAATGAAGACACAGAGGTAGGCACAGCAGTGGCCTTCCGTATCGTACTGCTATATATAGTATACTGGTGGTCACTCTGCACTGTACTCCTCCTATATAATATTATTTATACTGGCGGTCCCCAGTCCCCAAAATAAAGCAGCACACTGAGCACAGATATGGAGCGTTTTTCAGGCAGACAACGTATACTGATGGTCACTGTCAGCAAAACTCTGCACTGTACTCCTGCTATATAATACAGCTGCTCCCCAGTCCCCACAATTAAGCAGTGTGAGCACAGATATATTATGCAGCACACTGAGCACAGATATGGAGCGTTTTTTTCAGGCAGAGAACGGATAAAACTGGTGGTCACTGATCAGCAAAACTCTGCACTGTACTCCTCCTAACAGCTGCTCCCCAGTCCTCCCCTCAATTAAGCAATAAAGCAATCAAGTTCAACAATAAACGGAGAGGACGCCAGCCACGTCCTCTCCCTATCATCTCCAATGCACGAGTGAAAATGGCGGCGACGCGCGGCTGCTTATATAGAATCCGAATCTCGCAAGAATCCGACAGCGGGATGAGGACGTTCGGGCGCGCTCGGGTTATCCGAGCAAGGCGGGAAGGTTCGAACCTGCCTCGGACCCGTGTAAAATGGGTGAAGTTCGGGGGGGGTTCGGTTTCCGAGAAACCGAACCCGCTCATCACTAATAATAGCACACAGTATGAGCTGAAATTCACATTATAGCACACAGTATGAGCTGAAATTCACATTATAGCACACAGTATGAGCTGAAATTAACATTATAGCACACAGTATGAGCTGAAATTCACATTATAGCACACAGAATGAGCCGAAATTCACATTATAGCACACGGTATGAGCCGAAATTCACATAATAGCAAAAGGTATGAGCCTAAATTCACATTATAGAGTGACAGAGGGACAGGGAGAGTGACAGAGGGACAGGGAGAGTGACAGAGGGACAGGGAGAGTGACAGCAGGGACAGGGAGAGTGACAGCAGGGACAGGGAGAGTGACAGAGAGTGGGACAGCAGGGACATACAGTAGGGACTAGGGAGAGAGAAAGGCAGCAGAGTACAATTGCCTGTTTAGCAGCGGCGGTGGTCTGCAGTGCGGTGGATGAGGAGGATGTGGTAGGCGTGGGGTGGAAGAGGCTGTGGGCCTCGGAGATACTACGGAGGAGGCTGTTGGCGTGCAGAGGTCTGAGGGTGGCAAAGGAGGCTGAGGGCGGCTGCAGCGGATCTGGGACCAGGCGGGCTTTATTATCCCCCAGTGGAAATGCCCCAGCAGTTATGACCCCAGTAGTTAACCCCCCTTTAGTTTAGCCTCCCAGTGGTAATGCCCCCAGTAGTTTAGCCCTCATGTAGTTTGCCCCATTTAGTTTAGATCCAGTGGTAATGCCCCCTGCAGTTATGCCCCCAGTAGTTTAGCCCCCATGTAGTTTGCCCCATTAGTAATGCCCCTAGTAGTTTAGCCCCTGTAGTTATGCCCCCTTGTAATTTGCCCCCTTGCAGTTTAGCCCCCAGTAGTAATGCACAAAAGTAATAATGCCCCCAGTAGTTTAGCCCCTGTAGTTATGCCCCCAGTAGTTTAGCCCCTGTAGTTATGCCCCCAGTAGTTTAGCCCCTGTAGTTATGCCCCCAGTAGTTTAGCCCCTGTAGTTATGCCCCCAGTAGTTTAGCCCCTGTAGTTATGCCCCCAGTAGTTTAGCCCCTGTAGTTATGCCCCCAGTAGTTTAGCCCCTGTAGTTATGCCCCCAGTAGTTTAGCCCATGTAATTATGCCCCCAGTAGTTTAGCCCCCGTAGTTATGCCCCCTTGTAGTTTTCCCCGTTGTAGTTTAGCCCCCAGTAGTCATGCCCCAAGTAGTAATGCCGCCAGTAGTTAAGCCCCTGTAGTTTAGCCCCCCTGTAGTTAAGCCCCCTTGTAGTAATGCCCCCTTAGTAATGACCCTAGTAGTAATGTCCCTGTAGTTATGCACCCAGTAATAATGCCCCCCAGTAGCTTGCCCCCTTGTAGTTTAGCCCGTTGTAGTTATGCCCCATGTAGTAATGCCCCCACATAGTATTGCCCCTTTAGTTATGCCCCCTTGTAGGTTGCACCCAGTAGCTTGCCCCAGTAGTTAAGCCCCCCAGTAGTTAGCCCCAGTAGACACGCCGCTACACATATGGATAAAAAAACAACACACCAGTATACTCACCGTGCCCCGCTCCCGCGTCCGACCGCTGCATTACTCTGGGCGTCCGCTCCTCGGTACTATGGGAGAGACGTCATGACGTCTCTCCCATAGTGCGCACTGACAGAGCCGGAAGCCGGAGCTCAGTAGTGAGCTCCTGCCTCTGGCTGACGCTGTGCAGGGAGAACCGGGTGCCGCTGGTAACACAATCTCAGTGGGCGCCCGGCATCTTCCTGCAGCGCTGGGCTAACATCGGGTGAGGTGAGTTGTGGAACTGACGGAACACAGTTGGGCCCCGTTCCGGCTCACTTTAACCCCTGATATTAGGACTTACTGGCAGAAACTTATAATGAGAAGAGAAAGGAACATACAGTAATTACCCTAATGTATAAATATCTAGAGAACCTTCAGACCAGGTCAATATGGTGCTGCAAAGGCAGAACCTGGTTGTGTTATTTCACAAAATTTAAAATGTTAGTGTTTATTCTCCTTAATGGATTCCCTCAATCATATGATGTTTGCCCTGCACGACCTGCCAAGTCTGCCTACGGGTGTTATTGTACGGTCGGAATAATAAAGCCAGTTGCTGTGTGTATAGAGACAAAGTATGGAAGGTTCCCACCTTTGCCAAATAACACTGCTGCTGCCAAGCGCTATGCCCAAAGCACAAACTTCACTGCTTGAGATTTGGATTTTTGAAAAGTTGAAGCCATTTGCAATGAGTTGTGGAGAGAGTCTGTCTTTGCCAAATAACACCACAGCCTTTCATGCTGGACCCAAAAGCCCAGACCGAGACCCCTCCACTGCACAACCCAGCCAAGGTGGGGAGAAACCAGGGAGTAACATCCAGACTGAGTCTTCTCCACTGAACAACCCTGCCAAGTCAGTAAGATACCAGGGAGTAACACCCAGACTGAGACCCCTCCACTGTACAACCCTGCCAAGTCAGTAAGATACCAGGGAGTAACACCCAGACCGAGACCCGACTACTGCACAACCCTGCCAAGTCAGTAATATACCAGGGAGTAACACCCAGACCGAGACCCCTCCACTGCACAACCCTGCCAAGTCAGTAATATACCAGGGAGTAACACCCAGACTGAGACCCCTCCACTGCACAACCCTGCCAAGTCAGTAAGATACCAGGGAGTAACACCCAGACCGAGACCCGACTACTGCACAACCCTGCCAAGTCAGTAATATACCAGGGAGTAACACCCAGACTGAGACCCCTCCACTGTACAACCCTGCCACGTCAGTAACATACCAGGGAGTAACACTCAGACTGAGACCCCTCCACTGCACAACCCTGCCAAGTCAGTAATATACCAGGGAGTAACACCCAGACTGAGACTCCACCACTGCACAACCCTGCCAAGTCAGTAAGATACCAGGGAGTAACACCCAGACTGAGACCCCTCCACTACACAACCCTGCCAAGTCAGCAAGATACCAGGGAGTAACACTCAGACTGAGACCCCTCCACTGCACAACCCTGCCAAGTGAGTAACATACCAGGGAGTAACACCCAAACCGAGACCCCTCCACTGCACCACCCTGCCAAGTCAGTAAGATACCAGGGAGTAACACCCAAACCGAGACCCCTCCACTGCACAACCCTGCCAAGTCAGTAATATACCAGGGAGTAAAACACAGACTGAGACCCCTCCACTGCACAACCCTGCCAAGTCAGTAACATACCAGGGTGTAACACCCAGACTGAGGCCCCTCCACTGCACAACCCTGCCAAGTCAGTAACATACCAGGGAGTAACACCCAGACTGAGACCCCTCCACTGCACAACCCTGCCAAGTCAGTAACATACCAGGGTGTAACACCCAGACTGAGGCCCCTCCACTGCACAACCCTGCCAAGTCAGTAATATACCAGGGAGTAACACCCAGACTGAGACCCCTCCACTGCACAACACTGCCAAGTCAGTAATATACCAGGGACTAACACCCAGACCGAGACACCTCCACTGCACAACCCTGCCAAGTCAGTAACATACCAGGGAGTAACACCCAGACCGAGACCACTGCACAGCACAACCCTGCCAAGTCAGTAAGATAACAGGGAGAAACATCCAGACCAAGACCCCTCCACTGCACAACCCTGCCAAGTCAGTAAGATACCAGGAACTAACACGCAGACCAAGACCCTTTGACTGCACAACCCTGCCAAGTCAGTAAGATACCAGGGAGTAACACCCAGACCGAGACACCTCCACTGCACAACCCTGCCAAGTCAGTAACATACCAGGGAGTAACACCCAGACCGAGACCACTGCACTGCACAACCCTGCCAAGTCAGTAATATACCAGGGAGTAACACCAAGACTGAGACACCTCCACTGCACAACCCTGCCAAGTCAGTAAGATACCAGGGAGTAACACCCAGACTGAGACCCTTCCACTGCACAAACCTACCAAGTCAGTAAGATAACAAGGAGTAACATCCAAACCGAGGCCCCTCCACTGCACAACCCTGCCAAGTCAGTAATATACCAGGGAGTAACACCCAGACCGAGACCCCTCCACTGCACAACCCTGCCAAGTCAGTAATATACCAGGGAGTAACACCCAGACTGAGACTCCTCCACTGCACAATCCTGCCAAGTCAGTAACATACCAGGGAGTAACACCCAGACTGAGACCCCTCCACTGCACAACACTGCCAAGTCAGTAAGATACCAGGGAGTAACACAAAGACTGAGACCCCTCCACTGCACAACCCTGCCAAGTCAGTAAGATACCAGGGAGTTAAGGGCCCTACACACTCGGCGATGCGCCGCCGAGGTGCCCGACGGCCGATACGGCCGACGAGCAACCCGGAGGCGGGGGGGCAGTGACGGGGGGAGTGAAGTTTCTTCACTCCCCCCGTCAACCGGCTGCATTGAAGTGCAGGCAAATATGGACGAGATCGTCCATATTGGCCTGCATGCACAGCCGACGGGAGATCAGGGACGCGCATCGTTCATCGCTGGAGTCTCCACACTGAAAGATATGAACGAGTTCTCGTTCATTTATGAACGAGATCGTTCATATCTTTCAGAATATCGGCATGTGTGTAGGGCCTATAACACCCAGACTGAGACCCCTCCACTGCACAACCCTGCCAAGTCAGTAAGATACCAGGGAGTAACACAAAGACTGAGATGCCTCCACTGCTGGTCGATGAGTATGGCTTATCCTCTAACCAGAGCGTCTTGTTGTTACATGCGTTAACATTTCTTATTTTGTGAGTGCATTTGTATTAAAAAAAGTTTAACCCTTTATCAATAAGGTGTGCACTATTATTAGTTGTTCCCTCTCCTTTCATATGGAATGCTTCTAACCCTGTGAGTAGAAACTGTGGAGGAGACCAGATTTTGAACACAAAGATCATGTTAAGAAGCTTCTTGTGGAATATATGACCTCACTACAAAGGTTCTTCACTTGGAACTTTAATTTAAAGGGTGATTATTTTTTGGAGACTTTGGGGTTTATTTACTAAAATTCGTATTTTTCCGAATGAGTTTAAAGTTCAAACACGAATGACATCGAAAGTGTAAAATTGCAACTTTTTGAATTTATTACAACTAATTTACTAAGCTGTCGTATTCTGTATTTTCGTATTTTCCGATGTCGATGTCATTCGTATTTTTTGGCAGTGTTTTACGGGAGTGAATTGTAAAACACTGCCGACATTAACACAATGAATCTCGGACGGATCTGTGAGATCCGTGCTGGGCTTCATTGTGCACCTTTCGTACAATAAATATCATTGTTAAAAATAAAATAAAAAATGCGTGGGGTCCCCCCCTAAACAAAACCAGCCTCGAGCTCTTTGAGCCGGTCCTGGTTGAAAAAATATGGGGAAAAAAATGACAGGGGTTCCCCCATATTTAATCAACCAGCACCGGGCTCTGCGCCTGGTCCTGGTTCCAAAAATACGGGGGACAAAAAGCGTAGGGGTCCCCCGTATTTTTGAAACCAGCACCGGGCTCCACTAGCCAGGTACATAATGCCACAGCCGGGGGACACTTTTATATTGGTCCCTGCGGCCCTGGCATTACATACCCAACTAGTCACCCCTGGCCGGGGTACCCTGGAGGAGTGGGAACCCCTTAAATCAAGGGCCCCCCCACTCCAGCCACCCAAGGGCCAGGGGTGAAGCCCGAGGCTGTCCCCCCATCCAAGGGCGGCGGATGGGGGGCTGATAGCCTTTTTAAAAAATGTGAATATTGTTTTTTGTAGCAGTACTACAAGTCCCAGCAAGCCTCCCCCGCAAGCTGGTACTTGGAGAACCACAAGTACCAGCATGCGGTGGAAAACTGGGCCCGCTGGTACCTGTAGAACTACAACAAAAAAATACCCCAATAAAAACAGGACACACACACCTTGAAAGTATAAGTTTATTACATACATGCACACCTCCAAACATACATACTTACCTATGTTCACACAAGGGTCGGTCCTCTTCTCCATGTAGAATCCATGGGGTACCTATGTAAAAAATTATACTCACATAATCCAGTGTAGATCCGTCCTCTTCTGTTCTTTGTATAATCCACGTACTTTGCAAAATAAAAAAACGGACACCCGACCACGCACTGAAAGTAAGTGGATTATACAAAGAACAGAAGAGGACCGATCTACACTGGATTATGTGAGTATAATTTTTTACACAGGTACCCCATTTATTATACATGGAGAAGAGGACCGACCCTCGTGTGAACATAGGTAAGTATGTATGTTTGGAGGTGTGCATGTATGTAATAAACTTATACTTTCAAGGTGTGTGTGTCCTGTTTTTATTGGGATATATTTTTTAGTAGTAGTACTACAGGTACCAGCGGGCCCGGTTTTCCACCGCATGCTGGTACTTGTGGTTCTCCAAGTACCAGCTTGCGGGGGAGGCTTGCTGGAACTTGTAGTTACTGCTACTGAAAACAATATTCACATTTTTACAAAAAGGCTATCAGCCTCCCATCCGCCGCCCTTGGATGGGGGGGACAGCCTCGGGCTTCACCCCTGGCCCTTGGGTCGCTGGAGGGGGGGCCCTTGATTTAAGGGGTTCCCACTCCTCCAGGGTACCCCGGCCAGGGGTGACTAGTTGGGTATGTAATGCCAGGGCCGCAGGGACCAATATAAAAGTGTCCACCGGCTGTGGCATTATGTACCTGGCTAGTGGTGCCCGGTGTTGGTTTCAAAAATACGGGGGACCCCTACGCTTTTTGTCCCCCGTATTTTTGGAACCAGGACCAGGCGCAGAGCCCGGTGCTGGTTGATTAAATATGGGGGAACCCCTGTCATTTTTTTCCCCATATTTTTTCAACCAGGACCGGCTCAAAGAGCTCGAGGCTAGTTTTGTTTAGGGGGGGGACCCCACGCATTTTTTTCCAGCAAATTTAACACTTTCCCACCCCTTCCCACTGATAAACATGCACGGATCTCATGGAACACGGTTAAAAAAAGCAGGTCTGTTTTATTTTAGCATTTTTTTACGATTTGTATTGTTTCACGGCAGTGTTTGGCTATTGCCGGCAGTGTTTGTGAATTACACTTTTTAGTAAATTACCGAGTTCTACCAAATAACAGGCGTATTTGACCGATGGTGTATTCATTCGTAATTTTTTTCTTTGCGTTCCAAAAAAATATGAATGCCCTCATCACTGCCGTGATTGAGTTTAGTAAATTCCCGAGATGACACTTTGAAGAAAAAACACCATCTCGGTCAAAATCGGGACCTTAGTAAATTTCCCCCTTTTTGTGCTGGTATTGCACATGGTAACATTTGTCTACCTTTTATCTAAATTGATTATAGAGAGTCTTGTGAAGCTCTCAATTATGTATTGTGCTGCATGATTTTACTGGTGGATAGTGCAAAATCACAGATTTTTTTTGTGTATTAGGCAGTGCTTAAAGTGGTCCTAGAGACGTGGTGGAACTCACCCCCCTCCCCACGGCACCTATGTAATAAAGTTATTATGCGTGCCGTAGCCGAAGGCGCGCAAGCTCTGGAAAAGGGGGCATGGCCAATAAGAAGGGGCGTGTCCTTCAGTGTATTTTACCACCCCATATACGCCATATACACATTATGCACCACAATAGTAGGACCCCGTTCTGGTGCCCCTTTCACATTATACCACACATTATGAGCCAAAAATTCACATTATACCACACAGTATGAGCAAAAAATTCACATTATAGCACAAAGAATGAGACTAAATTTACATTATAGCACACGGTATGAGCCAAAATTCACGTTATAGCACACAGTATGAGCTGAAATTCACATTATAGCACACAGTATGAGCTGAAATTCACATTATAGCACACAGTATGAGCTGAAATTCACATTACAGCACACAGAATGAGCCAACATTCAAATTATAGCACACAGTATGAGCTGAAATTCACATTATAGCACACAGTATGAGCCAACATTCAAATTATAGCACACAGTATGAGCTGAAATTCACATTATAGCACACAGTATGAGCTGAAATTCACATTATAGCACACAGAATGAGCTGAAATTCACATTATAGCACACAGAATGAGCTGAAATTCACATTATAGCACACAGAATGAGCCGAAATTCACATTATAGCACATGGTATGATCCAAAATTCACATAATAGCTAGTGATGTGCACCGGACATTTTTCGGGTTTTGTGTTTTGGTTTTGGGTTCTGTTCCGCGGCCGTGTTTTGGATTCGGACGCATTTTGGCAAAACCTCACCGAAATGTTTTTGTCGGATTCAGGTGTGTTTTGGATTCGGGTGTTTTTTTCATAAAACCCTAAAAAACAGCTTAAATCATAGAATTTGGGGGTCATTTTGATCCCATAGTATTATTAACCTCAATTACCATAATTTCCACTCATTTCCAGTCTATTCTGAACACCTCACACCTCACAATATTATTTTTAGTCCTACAATTTGCACCGAGGTCGCTGGATGGCTAAGCTAAGCGACACAAGTGGCCGACACAAACACCTGGCCCATCTTGGAGTGGCACTGCAGTGTCAGGCAGGATGGCACTTCAAAAAAATTGTCCCCAAAAAGCACATGATGCAAAGAAAAAAAGAGGCGTTCCAAGGTCGCTGTGTGACTAAGCTAAGCGACACAAGTGGCCGACACAAACACCTGGCCCATCTAGGAGTGGCACTGCAGTGTCAGGCAGGATGGCACTTCAAAAAAATTGTTCTCAAACAGCACATGATGCAAAGAAAAAAAGAGGCGCACCAAAGGTATAGAATGTAGATGGATAGTATACTTAATGACGACACAGAGGTAGGCACAGCAGTGGCCTTCCGTACCGTACTGCTATATATAGTATACTGGTGGTCACTGTGTCAGCAAACTGCAAAACTAAAATGCACCACAGGTATAGAATGTAGATGGATAGTATACTTAATGATGACCAGGGCCGATGACCATGTGGGCCGGTCCAGCGGTCACTGAGACGCGCTGCCGCTCAGTACGGCGGCAGCGCGTCTCAGCTGTCAGGCTTGGAGTTGGAGAGCTGTGAGGGACGGTGGTGAGAACGCCGGGCGCCCGCCAGCACGGCTGTGTCTGGCGCGGCGCGTATAGCGGACTTTAAAGCAGCCGCCGGTTCGTGAGCCAATCAGAGCTCGCGGACCGGCAGCCAATCAGAAGCCGCCGGTCCGCGAGCTCTGATTGGCTCACGAACCGGCGGCTGGTTTGAACGCTATACGCTGCCGCGCCAGACACAGCCGTGCTGGCGGGCGCCCGGCGTTCTCACCCCCGTCCCTCACAGCCCGGAGGAGGAGGAGCAGCAGCAGCACTGGCTGCTGTGGGGGCAATTGGCTGGCACTGTGGGGCAATTGTATACCTGGCACTGTGGGGGCAATTGGCTGGCACTGTGGGGGCAATTGGCTGGCACTGTGGGGCAATTGTATACCTGGCACTGTGGGGGCAATTGGCTGGCACTGTGGGGCAATTGTATACCTGGCAGGGTGGGGGCAATTGGCTGGCACTGTGGGGGCAATTGGCTGGCACTGTGGGGCAATTGTATACCTGGCACTGTGGGGGCAATTGGCTGGCACTGTGGGGGCAATTGGCTGGCACTGTGGGGCAATTGTATACCTGGCACTGTGGGGGCAATTGGCTGGCACTGTGGGGCATTTGTATACCTGGCACTGTGGGGCAATTGTTTACCTGGGAATGTTGGGGCATCTGTATACATGGCACTGTGGGGGCATTTGTATACCTTGCACTGTGGGGGCATTTGTATACCTTGCACTGTGGGGGCATTTGTATACCTGGCACTGTGGGGGCATTTGTGGATCTGGCACTGTGGGGGCAATTGTTTACCTGGCACTGTGGGGGCAATTGTTTACTTGGCACTGTGGGATAAATTGTTTACCTGGCACTGTGGGGGCATCTGTATACCTGGCACTGTGGGATCAATTGTTTACCTGGCACTGTGGGGGCATCTGTATACCTGGCACTGTGGGGGCATTTGTATACCTGGCACTGTGGGGGCAATTGTTTACCTGGCACTGTGGGGGCATTTGTATACCTGGCACTGTGGGGGCATCTGTATACCTGGCACTGTGGGGGCATCTGTATACCTGGCACTGCACTATCGGGGGCATATAATGTAAATTTCGGCTCATACCGGGTACTGTAATGTGAATTTTGGCTCATACTGTGTGGTATAATGTGAAAGGGGCAGCAGTACTAGATAGTATAAGGGGTCCTACTATTGTGATGCATAATGCGTATAATGGGTGTATGGTGTGGTAAATTACACTGAAGACCACACCCCCTTTTGAGTGACCACGCCCCCTTTGAGTAGCCACGCCCCTTTTTCGGAGCGCGCGCGCCTCTGGCGCGCGCTTAATTACAAGCCTCACATTTCCATACCCCCACTTAAACATTTCCACTTCGACCACTGGTTGTGTATATTTTAATAGAGAACGATGTACACCTGTATGTTGTTAGAATATTAATTATATTTGTAAGAACATAGACTAATAAGTGGGAGGAGTCAGGAATAGTAAGGGGAGGAGTCACAGAGGTGGGCCTGTGTGCTTCAAAAATGCCAGGGCCTATTTTTAGTCCCAGAGTGGCCCTGATGATGACACAGAGGTAGGCACAGCAGTGGCCTTCTGTACCGTACTGCTATATGCAGTATACTGGTGGTCACTGTGTCAGCAAAACTCTTCACTGTACTCCTCCTATATAATATTAATTATACTGGTGGTCCCCAGTCCCCAAAATAAAGCAGCACACTGAGCACAGATATGGAGTGTTTTTCAGGCAGACAACGTATACTGGTGGTCACTGATCAGCAAAACTCTGCACTGTACTCCTCCTATATAATACTGCTGGTCCCCAGCCCCCACAATAAAGCAGTGTGAGCACAGATATATGCAGCACACTGAGCACAGATATGGAGCGTTTTTCAGGCAGAGAACGGATAAAACTGGTGGTCACTGATCAGCAAAACTCTGCACTGTACTCCTCCTAACAGCTGCTCCCCAATCCTTCCCACAATTAAGCAATAAAGCAATCAAGTTCAACAATAAACGGAGAGGACGCCAGCCACGTCCTCTCCCTATCATCTCCAACAGTGCCGTAACTAGGCATTTTAGCACTGTGTGCAAGAAACGACAGTGGCGCCCCCCCATTTAAGATAGGGGCAGAGCGCGCCGCAGGCGCGCCAAAAATTTCTAGGGGCGTGGCTTCACGGGGAAGGGGCGTGGCCACAAAATAATAGCAATTCATACTACGGTGCACAGTAGTCTACATTATTCAAATTACGCGGCACAGTAGCGCCACTACACCAGGTAGAGCCCCTTTTATACATTACAGCAGACAGTGTCCCCCTTTTTACACATTGCGGCAGACAGTCCCCCTTTTTACACATTACAGCAGCCAGTCTCCCTTTTAACACATTGCAGCAGCCGGTCCTTCTTTTTACACATTGCGTCAGACAACGTCCCTTTTTTACAATTACAGCAGACAGCGTCCCCGTTTTTACACATTACGGCAGACGGTGTCCCCCTTTATACACATTGCGGCAGTCAGTCCCCCCTTTTTACACATTGCGGCAGCCAGTCCCATTTTACACATTGCGGCAGCCAGGACCCCATTTTACACATTGCGGCAGCCAGTCCCCATTTTTTACACATTGCGGCAGCCAGTCCCATTTTACACATTGTGGCAGCCAGTCCCATTTTTAACACATTGTGGCAGCCATCCCCATTTTTTACACATTGCGGCAGCCAGTCCCATTTTTTACACATTGCGGCAGCCGTCCCCATTTTTTACATATTGCAGCAGCCAGTCCCATTTTTTACACATTGCGGCAGCCATCCCCATTTTTTACACATTGCGGCAGCCAGTCCCATTTTTTACACATTGCGGCAGGCGGTGTCCGAGAGAGAGACAGAGAGAGAGAGACAGAGAGAGAGAGAGAGAGACAGAGAGAGAGAGAGAGAGAGAGAGAGAGAGACAGAGAGAGAGAGATAGAGAGAGAGGGGGGGGATATACTTACCTTCTCCCCGCTGACAGGCTCCTCGTGCTGCTCCCTCGGTGGCGGCATTGAGATGAGAAGGAGGAGGAGGGAGGGGAAGCAGGGAGCCGCAGCAGCGCTATTTGATTGGTAGTAAGCGCCGCTGCAGCATCCCCCTCTCCTTCTGTATTGGCTGCCGGGCAGCCAATACGGAAGGAGAGGGGGATGCTGCAGCGGCGCTTACTACCAATAACATAACGCTGCTGCGGCTCACTGCTCCCCCTCCCTCCTCCTCCTTGTCCGCTGCCTCCGGCGCTGGTCTCTCTCCTCCAGCGCGGCGCACGGCGCAGAGACTTAGAGGCGGCATGTAATGAGTCAATTTGACTCATTACATGCCGCTGGCCGTGCGCCCCCAGGGCAACTGCGCTGTGTGCCAAGCCCCCTTGGCACACACGTAGTTACGGCTCTGATCTCCAATGCACGAGTGAAAATGGCGGCGACGCGCGGCTGCTTATATAGAATCCGAATCTCGCGAGAATCCGACAGCGGGATGATGACGTTCGGGCGCGCTCGGGTTAGCCGAGCAAGGCGGGAAGGTTCGAACCTGCCTCGGACCCGTGTAAAATGGGTGAAGTTCGGGGGGGGGGTTCAGTTTCCGAGAAACCGAACCCGCTCATCACTAATAATAGCACACAGTAGGATCTGAAATTCACATTATAGCACACAGTATGAGCCGAAATTCACATTATAGCACACAGTTTGTGTTAGGCGCCGAGGGTCCGCCCGTCAGTGCGGCCCGGCGCCTAGCAACTAGGGACGCCGCAGGCAGACAGCCGCCGGCTCCCTAGCAACGCTAGACGCCGGGCGCACGGAGCCGCTCAGACCCTAGCAACGGGGACGCCACGGTCGGACCGCGTTCCCCGTTGCTGGGTCTTAATTAATCAGTTCAATTGTATCCTGGCCGTGCAGCATGCAGCTGCACGGCATGATTATGTGATTACCCTGTCTGGATCTTGATTGGAGGGCTCCCAAATTTAAGCACTCTCAGGACTTCTCACAGACGCCGGTGATAGCTTCCTGTTTGCTGTGTCAGTTGCAGAGAGTTTTCCAGTCCTGCTAAACCCGGTTGTTCCTGTCCTCAGTGATCCTGTACTTGGAATTTGTCATCTGTTCCTGGAGTCCTGACCGAGCACCTTTAACATCCTGTGGTGTTCGTGAGTCGCGGCGTAGCCGTGTGTTGCGGCTTGACCGCTTACTGTTTATTATTTAGTTTCATTGTGTTCCGGAGCTTTTGCGGAGGATTCCGCTCCCACAAATCCACTCTGGTATCCAGCGGTGCTGGATAGGAGTAACGGATCAGTGGATCTTTGGTTGTCCTTTTCCCTGGCGGTTTGTCCGCACATACTTTTGGTTTAAGTTAGTTAGTTTGTAGCCCCTGGCCTGGTTGCTTAGTCAGAGGGCCCCTTGTTATCACCCTGTCTCGGATTTCCCTTTGTCTCCCATTAAGACCTGAGGGGGCATCGAAGTTGGGCAGACATAATCCGCCCTTCAAACGCGGCTGCCATGGGCTCAAGCAACCATAGTCTCGCAGGGGATTTCTGATAACACGGGCGAGACAACGGAGTTAGGGCGCCAGGGGTTACTAGGCTTTCCTGCTCCCGTAACCAGCATATCTTTCCAGTACTCAGACCTCTGCCATAAGATCTCCTCTGGTCTGGAGTACGGGAATCATAACATTATCACCGGCCAGACTAAAATTTAAAATTAAACAGGATTTAATTTTTTCCCTTATTCAGTTGGAAGATTTGTCGGCCTTATGAATCCCACCGGTGTTGGGCCAAATCCTGGCCAGCTTCTAGTTAGCCAGATTCAAGAACTTACTCAGATGGTTCAGGATCTGTCCCTTCGGGTGAGGTCACAGGAAGATCTGTTACGGACTTTCCCGAGGGTCATTCCTGAACCAAAAATGCATTTGCCTGACCGTTTTTCTGGGGATAGAAAGCAGTTTTTTAATTTTAAAGAGTCTTGTAAACTTTATTTTCGTTTAAGACCAGTCTCCTCAGGTACGGAATCTCAGCGGGTTGGAATTATTATTTCTTTACTTCAGGGGGATCCTCAGACCTGGGCTTTTGGTTTAAAAACAGACAATCCGGCTTTATTGTCTGTAGACGCCTTTCTGGGGTCTTTAGGGCTATTGTATGACGACCCTGATAGAGAGGCGTCCGCCGAGAGTCAGTTGCGTGCTCTCAGACAGGGTAGGAATCCCGCAGAGATTTATTGTACGGAGTTTCGCCGTTGGTCGAACGACTGTGGATGGAATGACCCAGCCCTGCGCAGTCAGTTTCGCCTCGGCTTATCCGAGTCTATAAAAGACAGTCTCCTTCAGTATCCCGCTCCTGAGACTCTCGATAAACTCATGGAGCTCTCTATTAAGATTGATCGTCGTCTCAGAGAGCGGAGGGCTGAAAAAGGAGCATCTGTCGGGTCTACTCCTTGTGTTTTTTCCATTCCTGTGGACATAGAGGAGCCCATGCAGATAGGCCTCTCCAAACTGTCTCCTGAAGAAAGAACCAGAAGGCAAAATTCTGGTCTTTGTTTATACTGTGGAGGTAAGGGACATTTTGCCCGTAGTTGTCCGAACAAGTCGGGAAATGCCTTGACCAAGTGATTTGTGAGGGGGTTCACTTTGGTCTGCAGCTTATCTCCTCAAATAATTCACTGTTAGTCCCAGCTGAAGTTTCCTTTGGCAGCCTCTGTTCCTCGGTCTCGGCTTTTGTGGACAGTGGAGCTGCAGGGAACTTTATGGATTTGACATGGGCCAAGGCCTTGGGTATTCCTCAGTTAGCCTTGGGTAGGTGTGTCACCATGCATGGTTTAGATGGGAGTCCCTTGTCCAATGGGGTTATTTCTCTCTGTACACCTCCTGTTCTACTTTCGGTAGGAGCTCTGCATTCTGAAAAAATTGAGTTTTTCCTTACCCATTGCCCAGCGGTTCCAGTGGTTCTGGGTCACCCTTGGCTGGCCTTTCATAATCCCATCATTGATTGGCAGTCGGGGGAGATCTCACAATGGGGTACCATCTGTAATAAGGAATGTATTACGTTTCCCATCAGAATAGCTGCTGTCATTCCCGCACCCATTCCTGTGGAATACCAGGATTTTGTTGATGTATTTTCCAAGGGCAATGCGGACATTCTGCCTCCCCATAGGCCTTATGATTGTGCTATTGAGCTAATTCCTGGTGCCACTTTGCCTAAGGGAAGGTTATATGCATTGTCCGGACCTGAAACTGTGGCCATGAATGAGTATGTTAAAGAAAGCCTAGGGAAAGGATTTATCAGGCCATCTAAATCCCCTTTAAGTGCAGGCTTCTTCTTCGTGGAGAAGAAGGATGGATCACTCAGACCTTGCATTGACTTTAGAGCCTTGAATAAAATCTCAGTAAAAAATACTTACCCTTTGCCGCTGATTTCTGTCCTCTTTGATCAGCTACGTTCGGCTGTGATTTTTTCTAAGATTGACCTGAGAGGAGCGTATAACCTCATCCGAATCAAGTCAGGGGATGAGTGGAAGACGGCATTCAGTACTCAGTCGGGTCACTATGAGTATCTGGTTATGCCATTCGGCCTGTCTAACACTCCGGCAGTTTTCCAGGATCTCATTAACGATGTGCTCCGTGAATTTCTTGGAAGATTCGTTGTAGTCTACTTAGACGATATTTTGATATATTCTGACTCTATAGAACAACATGTTACCCAGGTGCGTCAGGTTCTAAAAAGATTACGTGAAAATCACCTATATGCCAAGCTGGAGAAGTGTGAATTTCATGTCACGGAGGTATCCTTTTTAGGGTACATCATTTCCCCTCGGGGATTCCGTCTGGAACCAAAGAAGCTCCAAGCCATCCTTAGTTGGGCGCAACCCACCAACTTAAAAGCAATTCAGCGCTTTTTAGGGTTTGTGAATTACTATAGAAGATTTATTCACTCTTTCTCCGACCTAGTTGCTCCCATTGTGGCACTGACTAAGAAGGGAGCAGATCCTACCAACTGGTCACGTGAAGCTGAGTTATCTTTTCAGGCCTTGAAACAAGCCTTTGTCTCAGCCCCAGTCCTCAGACATCCCAACCCAGAATTGCCTTTCATTGTTGAGGTTGATGCCTCGGAGGTTGGAGTAGGGGCTATCCTATCTCAGAAGGATCCGGATTCTCTAGAATTACATCCTTGTGCCTTTATGTCCAGGAAATTCTCTTCTGCTGAATCCAACTACGATGTTGGTAACCGGGAATTACTGGCTATTAAATGGGCTTTCGAGGAGTGGAGGCATTGGCTTGAAGGAGCCACTCATACCATTTCAGTTTTGACTGATCACAAAAATCTTCAATACATTGAATCAGCTAAACGACTTAATGCCCGGCAAGCTCGTTGGGCTTTATTTTTTACTCGTTTCAAGTTCATTATCACCTTCAGGCCAGGTTCCAAGAATACCAAGGCAGATGCCCTGTCACGCAGTTTTCTTCCAGTTCAAGACAACAGTCCTGTTACTCCCATACTTCCGTCTTCAGTCATTCGGGCAGGCCTCAAACAAGATTTATTTACCCAGTTAAAGCAGCTTCAACATCAAGCTCCTGGAAATACTCCTGCTGGTCGTCTTTATGTCCCCGAGTTTTTGAGAGCAACTGTTTTGACGGAGTTTCATGATAGCAAAGTTGCCGGGCATCCGGGGATCGCCAAAACTTTTGAATTGGTTTCCCGCTCGGTATGGTGGCCTGGTCTTTCCAAAGACATTAAGGAGTTTGTTTTTTCTTGTCAGGTCTGTGCACAGCATAAGGTTCCCCGTTCCTTGCCTATCGGTCAACTTATGCCCTTGAATGTTCCTCTTAGGCCATGGTCTCATATTTCCATGGATTTTGTGGTGGACCTCCCTCTGTCAGCCGGATGCCGAGTCATATGGATGGTAGTGGACCGTTTTAGCAAAATGGCCCATTTCATTGCTCTTCCCCGATTGCCATCTGCCCAGGGATTGGCAGTCTTGCTCCTCCGCCATGTTTTCAGACTCCATGGGTTACCCACTGATATTGTTTCTGATCGGGGTCCACAATTCATTGCACAATTTTGGAAGTCTTTTTGTGCCTCATTAAAGATGAAATTATCTTTAACGTCTGGCTACCATCCCCAATCCAACGGGCAGACTGAGCGAGTTAATCAATCATTAAAACAATATTTGCGTTTGTACTCGGCCAAACTCCAAAATGACTGGTCTGAGTTTCTTCCGTTGGCGGAGTTTGCTTACAACAATGCCTGTCATTCCTCCACCAATGTGTCTCCATTTTTTACAGTTTTTGGTTTTCACCCCAGAGCTAATTCCTTTTTTTAACATTCCTCTGTCTCCTCACTGACCTTGACCTCTCATCTCAAACTCATTTGGAGAAAAGTGCACCTGGCTCTCAGAAAAGCGGCATTTCGGGAAAAAAAAATTTCTGACAGGCTCCGGCGGCCGTGCACTTTTAAAGTAGGAGACAGGGTATGGTTGTCGACTCGCAACATTAAACTTCGACAAACCTCAGCCAGATTGGGTCCTAAATTTATTGGACCATTTCATATTATCAAAAAAGTAAATCCAGTTGCTTTCCGGTTACGTTTACCAAAAACTTTACGGATCGGAAATACCTTCCATTGCTCCTTGTTAAAACCATATGTTTCATCCAGTAGATTTCCTCGCAAGATCTCTCAGGGGAAATCACCAATAGATGTACAGGGTCAGCAGGAGTTCTTGGTGGAGAAGGTTCTCGATTCCAAGTTGTCCCGGGGTCGGCTTTATTTTTTGGTACATTGGAGAGGTTATGGTCCAGAAGAAAGGTCTTGGGTCCTGGATGAGGATCTCCATGCCCCGAGGCTCAAAAGGGCATTTTTTCGAGAATTTCCTCAGAAACCTGGCCTTAGGGGTTCCTTGACCCCTCCTCAAGGGGGGGGTACTGTTAGGCGCCGAGGGTCCGCCCGTCAGTGCGGCCCGGCGCCTAGCAACTAGGGACGCCGCAGGCAGACAGCCGCCGGCTCCCTAGCAACGCTAGACGCCGGGCGCACGGAGCCGCTCAGACCCTAGCAACGGGGACGCCACGGTCGGACCGCGTTCCCCGTTGCTGGGTCTTAATTAATCAGTTCAATTGTATCCTGGCCGTGCAGCATGCAGCTGCACGGCATGATTATGTGATTACCCTGTCTGGATCTTGATTGGAGGGCTCCCAAATTTAAGCACTCTCAGGACTTCTCACAGACGCCGGTGATAGCTTCCTGTTTGCTGTGTCAGTTACAGAGAGTTTCCAGTCCTGCTCAATCCGGTTGTTCCTGTCCTCAGTGGTCCTGTACTCGGAAGTTGTCATCTTTTCCTGGAGTCCGACCGAGCACCTTTAACATCCTGTGGTGTTCGTGAGTCGCGGCGTAGCCGTGTGTTGCGGCTTGACCGCTTACTGTTTATTATTTAGTTTCATTGTGTTCCGGAGCTTTTGCGGAGGATTCCGCTCCCACAAATCCACTCTGGTATCCAGCGGTGCTGGATAGGAGTAACGGATCAGTGGATCTTTGGTTGTCCTTTTCCCTGGCGGTTTGTCCGCACATACTTTTGGTTTAAGTTAGTTAGTTTGTAGCCCCTGGCCTGGTTGCTTAGTCAGAGGGCCCCTTGTTATCACCCTGTCTCGGATTTCCCTTTGTCTCCCATTAAGACCTGAGGGGGCATCGAAGTTGGGCAGACATAATCCGCCCTTTAAACGCGGCTGCCATGGGCTCAAGCAACCATAGTCTCGCAGGGGATTTCTGATAACACGGGCGAGACAACGGAGTTAGGGCGCCAGGGGTTACTAGGCTTTCCTGCTCCCGTAACCAGCATATCTTTCCAGTACTCAGACCTCTGCCATAAGATCTCCTCTGGTCTGGAGTACGGGAATCATAACAGTTTGAGCTAAAATTCACATTATAGCACACAGTTTGAGCTGAAATTCACATTATAGCACACATTATGAGCTGAAATTCACATTATAGCACACAGTATGAGCCGAAATTCACATTATAGCACACAGTTTGAGCTGAAATTCACATTATAGCACACATTGGGGTATATTTACTAAGGTCCCGATTTTGACCGAGATGCCGTTTTTTCTTCAAAGTGTCATCTCGGTAATTTACTAAGCAATAATCACGGCAGTGATGAGGGCATTCGTATTTTTTGGGAAGTCCAAGAAAATAATTACGAATGAATACACCATCGGTCAAAACGCGGCTGTTTAAGTATGAATCTCGGTCATTTACAAAGAAGTGCAAAGCAAAAAAAAATAAAACACTGCCGTGAAAAATTACAACTCGTAAAAAAGTGCTAAAAAAAACAGACCTGCTTTTTTGATCCGTGATTGTATAGGCATGCAGGGATCCATGGATGTATATCAGTGGGAAGGGGTGGGAAAGTGGTTATTTTCGAAAAAAAATTGCGTGGGGTCCCCCCTCCTAAGCATAACCAGCCTCGGGCTCTTTGAGCCGATCCTGGTTGCAGAAATATGGGGAAAAAATTGACAGGGGTTCCCCCATATTTAAGCAACCAGCATCGGGCTCTGCGCCTGGTCCTGGTTCCAAAAATACGGGGGACAAAAAGAGTAGGGGTCCCCCGTATTTTTAAAACCAGCATCGGGCTCCACTAGCTGGACAGATAATGCCACAGCCGGGGGTCACTTTTATATAGTGCCCTGCGGCCGTGGCATCAAATATCCAACTAGTCACCCCTGGCCGGGGTACCCTGGGGTAGTGGGGACCCGATCAATCAAGGGGTCCCCCCCCCAGCCACCCAAGGGCCAGGGGTGAAGCCCGAGGCTGTCCCCCCCATCCAATGGGCTGCGGATGGGGGGCTGATAGCCTTTTGTGAAAATGTAAAGATATTGTTTTTAGTAGCAGTACTACAAGTCCCAGCAAGCCTCCCCCGCATGCTGGTACTTGGAGAACCACAAGTACCAGCATGCGGCAGAAAAACGGGCCCGCTGGTACCTGTAGTACTAATACTAAAAAAATACCTAAAAAAAGACAAGACACACACCTTGAAAGCAAAGATTTATTACATACATCCACACAAACATACATACATACTTACCTTATGTTCACACACAGGTCGGTCCTCTTCTCCAGTAGAATCCATGGGGTACCTGTTGAATAAATTATACTCACCAGATCCAGGGTACCAGGCTCCTTGGCGAATCCATTTGTAATCCACGTACTTGATTAAAATAAAAAAACGGAGACCCGAGCCACGCACTGAAAGGGGACCCATGTTTTCACATGGGTCCCCTTTCCCCGAATGCCAGAAACCCACTCTGACTTCTGTAAAGTGGGTTTCTTCAGCCAATCAGGGAGCGCCACGTTGTAGCACCCTCCTGATCGGCTGTGTGCTCCTGTACTGTCTGACAGGCAGCACGCGGCAGTGTTACAATGTAGCGCCTATGCGCTCCATTGTAACCAATGGTGGGAACTTTCTGCTCAGCGGTGAGGTAACTTTCGGTCAACCGCAGAGCAGAAAGTTCCCACCATTGGTTACAATGGAGCGCATAGGCGCTACATTGTAACACTGCCGCGTGCTGCCTGTCAGTCAGTACAGGAGCACACAGCCGATCAGGAGGGTGCCACAACGTGGCGCTCCCTGATTGGCTGAAGAAACCCACTTAGACAGAAGTCAGAGTGGGTTTCTGGCATTCGGGGAAAGGTGACCCATGTGCAAACATGGGTCACCTTTCAGTGCGTGGCTCGGGTCAGCGTTTTGTTATTTTATTAAAGTACGTGGATTACACATGGATTCCCCGAGGACCCTGGGCCCCTGGATCTCGTGAGTATAATTTCTTCAACAGGTACCCCTTGGATTCTACTGGAGAAGAGGACCGACCTGCGTGGGAACATAAGGTAAGTATGTATGTATGTTTGTGTGTATGTATGTAATAAATCTTTACTTTCAAGGTGTGTGTGTCTTGTCTTTTTTTAGGTATTTTTTTAGTATTAGTACTACAGGTACCAGCGGGCCCGTTTTTTCCGCCGCATGCTGGTACTTGTGGTTCTCCAAGTACCAGCATGCGGGGGAGGCTTGCTGGGACTTGTAGTACTGCTACTAAAAACAATGTCTTTACATTTTCAACAAAGGCTATCAGCCCCCCATCCGCAGCCCATTGGATGGGGGGGACAGCCTCGGGCTTCACCCCTGGCCCTTGGGTGGCTGGGGGGGGACCCCTTGATTGAAGGGGTCCCCACTCCCCCAGGGTACCCCGGCCAGGGGTGACTAGTTGGATATTTGATGCCACGGCCGCAGGGCACTATATAAAAGTGACCCCCGGCTGTGGCATTATCTGTCCAGCTAGTGGAGCCCGGTGCTGGTTTTAAAAATACGGGGGACCCCTACTCTTTTTGTCCCCCGTATTTTTGGAACCAGGACCAGGCGCAGAGCCCGATGCTGGTTGCTTAAATATGGGGGAACCCCTGTCAATTTTTTCCCCATATTTCTGCAACCAGGATCGGCTCAAAGAGCCCGAGGCTGGTTATGCTTAGGAGGGGGACCCCACGCATTCTTTTTTGTGTGATTTTACAGTGTTTATTTAAAAAAAAAAAATTAACCCCAGCACGGATCACACAGATCCGGCCGAGATTCATTGTGATAAAGTCGGCAGTGTTTTGCTAATCACTGCCGTAAAAAACGGGAAAAAAACACGAATGACAACGACATCGGAACAAATGAAAATGCAGAATACGACAGCTTAGTAAATTACTCGTAATAAATTCAAAAAGTTGCAAGTTTACACTTTCGATGTCATTCGTGATTGAACTTTGACCTTTTTCCGAAAATTACGAATGTTAGTAAATATACCCCATTATGAGCCGAAAATCACATTATAGCACACATTATGAGCTGAAATTCACATTATAGCACACATTATGAGACGAAATTCACATTATAACACACAGTTTGAGCTGAAATTCACATTATAGCACACGGTATGAGTCGAAATTCACATTATAGCACACAGAATGAGCCGAAATTCACATAATAGCAAAAGGTATGAGCCTAAATTCACATTATAATGTGACAGAGGGACAGGGAGAGTGACAGAGGGACAAGGAGAGTGACAGCAGGGACAGGGAGAGTGACAGCAGGGACAGGGAGTGACAGAGAGTGGGACAGCAGGGGCATACAGTAGGGACTAGGGAGAGAGAAAGGCAGCAGGGTATGATTACCTGTTTAGCAGCGGCGGTGGTCTGCAGTGCGGTGGATGAGGAGGATGTGGTAGGCGTGGGGTGGAAGAGGCTGTGGGCCTCGGAGATACTACGGAGGAGGCTGTTGGCGTGCAGAGGTCTGAGGGTGGCAAAGGAGGCTGAGGGCGGCTGCAGCGGATCTGGGACCAGGCTGGATTTATTATCCCCCATTGGAAATGCCCCAGCAGTTATGATCCCAGTAGTTAACCCCTCTTTAGTTTAGCGTCCCAGTGGTAATGCCCCCAGTAGTTTAGCCCTCATGTAGTTTGCCCCATTTAGTTTAGACCCAGTGGTAATGCCCCCTGTAGTTATGCCCCCTGCAGTTATGCCCCCAGTAGTTTAGCCCCCATGTAGTTTGCCCCATTAGTAATGCCCCTAGTAGTTTAGCCCCTGTAGTAATGACGCCAGTAGTTAAGCGCCTGTAGTTATGCCCCCAGTAGTTTAGCCCCTGTAGTTATGCCCTCAGTAGTTTAGCCCCTGTAGTTATGCCCCCAGTAGTTTAGCCCCTGTAGTTATGCCCCCAGTAGTTTAGCCCCCGTAGTTATGCCCCCTTGTAGTTTTCCCCCTTGTAGTTTAGCCCCCAGTAGTAATGCCCCAAGTAGTAATGCCGCCAGTAGTTAAGCCCCTGTAGTTTAGCCCCCCTGTAGTTAAGCCCCCTTGTAGTAATGCCCCATTAGTAATGACCCTAGTAGTAATGCCCCTGTAGTTATGCACCCAGTAATAATGCCCCCCAGTAGCTTGCCCCCTTGTAGTTTAGCCCCGTTGTAGTAATGCCCCATGTAGTAATGCCCCCACATAGTATTGCCCCTTTAGTTATGCCCCCTTGTAGGTTGCACCCAGTAGCTTGCCCCAGTAGTAAAGCCCCACAGTAGTTAGCTCCAGTAGACACGCCGCTACACATATGGATAAAAAAACAACACACCAGTATACTCACCGTGCCCCGCTCCCGCGTCCGACCGCTGCATTCCTCTGGGCGTCCGCTCCTCGGCACTATGGGAGAGACGTCATGACGTCTCTCCCATAGTGCGCACTGACAGAGCCGGAAGCCGGAGCTCAGTAGTGAGCTCCTGCCTCTGGCTGACGCTGTGCAGGGAGAACCGGGCGTCGC
The DNA here is from genome assembly GCF_028390025.1 of Pseudophryne corroboree. NCBI lineage: Eukaryota > Metazoa > Chordata > Amphibia > Anura > Myobatrachidae > Pseudophryne > Pseudophryne corroboree. The sequence goes on from NC_086447.1 coordinate 14,831,154, forward strand.
TGGTAACACAATCTCAGTGGGCGCCCGGCATCTTCCTGCAGCGCTGGGCTAACATCGGGTGAGGTGAGTTGTGGAACTGACGGAACACAGTTGGGCCCCGTTCCGGCTCACTTTAACCCCTGATATTAGGACTTACTGGCAGAAACTTATAATGAGAAGAGAAAGGAACATACTGTAATTACCCTAATGCATAAATATCTAGAGAACCTTCAGACCAGGTCAATATGGTGCTGCAAAGGTAGAACCTGGTTGTGTTATTTCACAAAATTTAAAATGTTAGTGTTTATTCTCCTTAATGGCTTCCCTCAATCATATGATGTTTGTCCTGCACAACCTGCCAAGTCTGCCTACGGGTGTTATTGTACTGTCGGAATAATAAAGCCAGTTGCTGTGTGTATAGAGACAAAGTATGGAAGGTTCCCACCTTTACCAAATAACACTGCTGCTGCCAAGCGCTATGCCCAAAGCACAAACTTCACTGCTAGAGACTTGGATTATGGGAAAGTTGAAGCCATTTGCAATGTGTTGTGGAGAGAGTCTGTCTTTGCCAAATAACACCACATCCTTTCATGCTGGACCCAAAAGCCCAGACGAGACCCCTCCACTGCACAACCCAGCCTAGTCAGTAACATACCAGGGTGTAACACCCAGACCAAGACCCCTCCACTGCACAACCCTGCCAAGTCAGTAACATACCAGGGAGTAACACCCAGACCCAGACCACTGCACAACCCTGCCAAGTCAGTAAGTTACCAGGGAGAAACATCTAGACCAAGACCCCTCCACTGCACAACCCTGCCAAGTCAGTAAGATACCAGGGAGTAACACCCAGACCAAGACCCCTCCACTGCACAACCCTGCCAAGTAAGTAACATACCAGGGAGTAACACCCAGACCAATACTGAGATGCCTCCACTGCACAACCCTGCCAAGTCAGTAAGATACCAGGAACTAACACGCAGACCAAGACCCTTCGACTGCACAACCCTGCCAAGTCAGTAAGATACCAGGGAGTAACACCCAGACCGAGACCACTGCACTGCACAACCCTGCCAAGTCAGTAATATACCAGGGAGTAACACCCAACCCGAGACCCCTCCACTGCACAACCCTGCCAAGTCCGTAAGATACCAGGGAGAAACATCCAGACCGAGACCCTTCCACTGCACAACCCTGCCAAGTCAGTAAGATAACAAGGAGTAACATCCAAACCGATGCCCCTCCACTGCACAACCCTGCCAAGTCAGTAATATACCAGGGAGTAACACCCAGACTGAGACCCCTCCACTGCACACCCTGCCAAGTCAGTAAGATACCAGGGAGTAACACCCAGACTGAGACCCCTCCACTGCACACCCTGCCAAGTCAGTAAGATACCAGGGAGTAACACAAAGACTGAGATGCCTCCACTGCTGGTCGATGAGTATGGCTTATCCTCTAACCAGAGCGTCTTGTTGTTACATGCGTTAACATTTCTTATTTTGTGAGGGCATTTGTATTAAAAAAAAGTTTTAACCCTTTATCAATAAGGTGTGCACTATTATTAGCTGTTCCCTCTCCTTTCATATGGAATGCTTCTAACCCTGTGAGTAGGAAACTGTGGAGGAGACCAGATTTTGAACACAAAGATCATGTTAAGAAGCTTCTTGTGGAATATATGACCTCACTAAAAAGGTTCTTCACTTGGAACTTTAATTTAAAGGGTGATTATTTTTTGGATACTTTGGGGTATATTTACTAAAATTCGTATTTTTCCGAATGAGTTTAAAGTTCAAACACGAATGACATCGAAAGTGTAAAATTGCAACTTTTTGAATTTATTACAACTAATTTACTAAGCTGTCGTATTCTGTATTTTCGTATTTTCCGATGTCGATGTCATTCGTATTTTTTGGCAGTGTTTTACGGGAGTGAATTGTAAAACACTGCCGACATTAACACAATGAATCTCGGCCGGATCTGTGAGATCCGTGCTGGGCTTCATTGTGCACCTTTCGTACAATAAAAATCATTGTTAAAAATAAAATAAAAAATGCGTGGGGTCCCCCCCCCCCTAAACAAAACCAGCCTCGAGCTCTTTGAGCCGGTCCTTGTTGAAAAAATATGGGGGAAAAAATGACAGGGGTTCCCCCATATTTAATCAACCAGCACCAGGCTCTGCGCCTGGTCCTGGTTCCAAAAATACGGGGGACAAAAAGCGTAGGGGTCCCCCGTATTTTTTAAACCAGCACCGGGCTCCACTAGCCAGGTACATAATGCCACAGCCGGGGGACACTTTTATATTGGTCCCTGCGGCCCTGGCATTACATACCCAACTAGTCACCCTGGCCGGGGTACCCTGGAGGAGTGGGAACCCCTTAAATCAAGGGCCCCCCCCACTCCAGCCACCCAAGGGCCAGGGGTGAAGCCCGAGGCTGTCCCCCCATCCAAGGGCGGCGGATGGGGGGCTGATAGCCTTTTTAAAATATGTGAATATTGTTTTTTGTAGCAGTACTACAAGTCCCAGCAAGCCTCCCCCGCAAGCTGGTACTTGGAGAACCACAAGTACCAGCATGCGGTGGAAAACTGGGCCCGCTGGTACCTGTAGTACTACTACTAAAAAAATACCCCAATAAAAACAGGACACACACACCTTGAAAGTATAAGTTTATTACATACATGCACACCTCCAAACATACATACTTACCTATGTTCCCACAAGGGTCGGTCCTCTTCTCCATGTAGAATCCATGGGGTACCTATGAAAAAAATTATACTCACATAATCCAGTGTAGATCCGTCCTCTTCTGTTCTTTGTATAATCCACGTACTTTGCAAAATAAAAAAACGGACACCCGACCACGCACTGAAAGGGGCCCCATGTTTTCACATGGGACCCCTTTCCCCGACTGCCAGGACCCCCCCTGACTCCTGCCTAAGAGGGTTCCTTCAGCCAATCAGGGAGCGCCACGTCGTGGCACCCTCCTGATTGGCTGTGTGCTGCTGTAGTGTCTGTCAGGCAGCACACGGCAGTGATACAATGTAGCGCCTATGCGCTCCATTGTAACCAATGGTGGGAACTTTGTGGTCAGCGGTGTGGTTACTTTCGGTCAACCGCTGACCGCAAAGTTCCCACCATTGGATACAATGATGAACATCATCTTCTCCACATTTTGCGGAAGAAACCTCCTACGCCGATCGCTGACAAGGTTACCTGATGCACTAAACACTCTTTCGGAAGTACACACTGGAGGGGGGGGGGGCAACTTAGGTAAAATAAAGCCAGTTTGTGCAAGGGCCTCCAAATTGCCTCTTTTTCCTGCCAGTATACGTACGGACTGTCTGACGTGCCTACTTGGATGCTGTCACTCATATAATCCTCCACCATTCTTTCAATGGTGACAGAATCATATGCAGTGACAGTAGACGACATGTCAGTAATCGTTGGCAGGTCCTTCAGTCCGGATCAGATGTCAGCACTCGCTCCTGACTGCCCTGCATGACCGCCAACAGGCGGGCTAGGAAATCTTATCCCTTTCCTCGCAGCCCCAGTGGCGGGAGAAATTGAAGGAGGAGCTGTTGATGGGTCACGTTCCGCTTGAGTTGACAATTCACTCAGCAGCAGGTCTTTGCACCTTTGCACACTTGTGTCTGCCGGAAAGAGAGATACAACATAGGCTTTAAACCTAGAATCGAGCATGGTGGCAAAAATGTAGTGCTCTGATTTCAACAAATTGACCACCCTTGAATCCTGGCAGAGCGAATGAAGGGCTCTATCCACAAGTCCCACATACTTTGTGGAATCGCTCCATCCTTAGCTCCTCCTTCAATGTCTCCAGCTGCTTCTGCAAAAGCCTGATGAAGGGAATGACCTGACTCAAGCTGGCAGTGTCTGAACTGACTTCACGTGTGGCAAGTTCAAAGGGTTGGAGAACATTGCACAAGACAGAAATCATTCTCCACTGCGCTTGAGTCAGGTGCATTCCCCCTCCTTTGCCTATATCTTAAGTGGATGTATAGGTTTTAATGGCCTTTTGCTGCTCCTCCATCCACTGAAGCATATAGAGCGTTGAATTCCACCTCGTTACCACCTCTTGCTTCAGTTGATGGCAGGGCAGGTTCAGGAGTGTTTGCTGTCGCTCAAGTCTTCGGCACGTGGCAGAATGCCAAAAGTGGCCCACAATTTTTCGGGCCACTGACAGCATCTCCTGTACACCCCTGTCAGTTTTCAAAAAATTCTGCTCCACCAAATTAATTGTATGTGCAAAACATGGGACGTGCTGGAATTTGCCCAGATGTAATGCACGCACAATATTGGTGGCGTTGCCCGAAATCACAAATCCCCAGGAGAGTCTAATTGGGGTAAGCCATTGTGCGATTTTGTCCCTCAGTTTCCGTAAGAGGTTGTCAGCTGTGTGCCTCTTACGGAAAGCGGTGATACATAGCGTAGCCTGCCTAGGAACGAGTTTGCGTTTGCGAGATGCTGCTACTGGTGCCGCCGCTTCTCTTGCAGCGGGAGGCAATACATCTACCCAGTGGGCTGTCACAGTCATATAGTCTTCAGCCTGCCCTATTCCACTTGTCCACATGTCCGTGGTTAAGTGGACACTGGATACAACCGCATTTTGTAGGACACACAGAGGCAGTATGGGGTACAGGTAGAGACATAGAGAGGCAGTGTGGGTTACAGGTAGAGGAACAGAGAGGCAGCATGGGGTGCAGTTAGAGGCACCTAGAGGCAGTATGGGGTACAGGAAGATGTACAGAGAGGCAGTATGGGGTACAGGTAGAGGCACAGAGAGGCAGTATGGGGTGCAGGTAGAGGCACAGAGAGGCAGTATGGGGTACAGGTAGAGGCACAAAGAGGCAGGATGGGGTACAGGTAGAGGCACAGAGAGGCAGTATGGGGTGCAGGTAGAGTCACAGAGAGGCAGTATGGGGTACAGGTAGAGGCACAAAGAGGCAGGATGGGGTACAGGTAGAGGCACAGAGAGGCAGTATGGGGTACAGGTAGAGGCACACATAGGCAGTGTGGGGTACAGTTAGAGGCACAGAGAGGCAGAGTGGGGTTCAGGTAGAGGCACAGAGAGGCAGTATGGGGTACAGGTAGAGTAACAGAGATACAGTATGGGGTACAGGTAGAGGCACAGAGAGGCAGTATGAGGTACAGGTAGAGGAACGGAGAGGATGCATGAGGTACAGGTAGAGGCACAGAGAGGCAGTATGGGGTACAGGTAGAGGCACAGAGAGGCAGTATGAGGTACAGGTAGAGGAACGGAGAGGATGCATGAGGTACAGGTAGAGGCACAGAGAGGCAGTATGAGGTACAGGTAGAGGCACATAGAGGCAGTACGGGGTACATGTAGATGCACAGAGAGGCAGTATGGGGTACAGGAAGAGGCACAGAGAGGCAGTATGGGATACAGGTAGATGTACAGAGAGGCAGTATGGGATACAGGTAGAGGCACAGAGAGCCAGTATGGAGTACAGGTAGAGACACACAGAGGCAGTATGGGGTAAAGGTAGATGCACAGAATGGCAGTATGGGGTACAGGTAGAGGCACAGAGAGGCAATATGGGGTACAGGTAGAGGCACAGAGAGGCAGTATGGGGTACAGGATGAGACACTCAGAGGCAGTATGGGGTACATTTAGAGGCACAGAGAGGAAGTGTGGGGTACAGGTGGAGGCACAGAGAGGCAATGTGGGGTACAGGTAGAGGCAGAAACAGGCAGTATGGGGTACATGTAGAGTAACAGAGAGCACAGTATGTTGTAAAGGTAGAGGCACAGAGAGGCAGTATGGGGTACAGGTAGAGGCACAGAGAGGCAGTATGGGGTACAGGTAGAGGCACAGAGAGGCAGTATGGGGTACAGGTAGAGGCACAGAGAGGTGCAGAGTGGGGTACAGTTAGAAGCACACAGAGTCAGTATGGGGTACAGGTAGAGGCACAGAGAGGCAGTATGGGGTAAAGGTAGAGGCACACATCGGCAGTGTGGGGTACAGTTAGAGGCACAGAGAGGCAGTATAGGGTTCAGGTAGAGGCACAGAGATACAGTATGGGGTACAGGTAGAGGAACAGAGAGACAGTATGGAGTACAGATAGAGGCACATTGAGGCAGTATGAGGTACAGGTAGATGCACAGAGAGGCAGTATGGGGTACAGGTAGAGGCACAGAGTGGCAGTATGAGATACATGTAGATGCACAGAGAGGCAGTATGGGGTACAGGTAGAGGCACAGAGAGGCAGTATGAGGTACAGGTAGATGTACAGAGAGGCAGTATGGGGTACAGGTAGAGACACAGAGAGGCAACATGGGGTACAGGTAGAGACACACAGAGGCAGTATGGGGTACAGATAGAGGCACAGAGAGGCAGTATGGGGTACAGATAGAGGCACATAGAGGCAGTGTGGGGAACAGGTGGAGGCACAGAGAGGCAGTATGGGGTACAGTTATAGTAAAACATAGGCAGTATGGGGTACAGGTAGATGCACAGAGAGTAAGTATGGGGTACAGATAGAGGCACATAGAGGCAGTATGGGGTACAGGTAAAGGCACAGAGAGTAAGTATGGGGTACAGATAGAGGCACATAGAGGCAGTGTGGGTAACAGGTGGAGGCACAGAGAGGCAGTATGGGGTACAGGTAGAGGCACAGAGAGGCAGTATGTGGTACAGGTAGAGGCACAAAGAGGCAGTATGTGGTACAGGTAGAGGCACAGAGAGGCAGTATGGAGTACAGGTAGAGGCAAAAAGAGGCAGTATGGGGTACAGGTAGAGGCACAGAAAGGCAGTATGGGGTAAAGGTAGAGGCAAAAAGAGGCAGTATGGGGTACAGGTAGAGGCACAGAGAGGCAGTGTGGGGTAAAGGTAGATGCACAGAGAGGCAGTATGGGATACAGGTAGAGGAACAGAGAAGCAGTATGGGGTACAGATAGAGGAACAGAGAGGCAGTATGGGGTACAGGTAGAGACACACTGAGGCAGTATGGGGTACAGGTAAAGGATCAGAGAGGCAATATGAGGTACAGGTAGAGGCAAAAAGAGGCAGGATGGGGTACAGGTAGAGACACACAGAGGCAGTGTGGGGAACAGGTGGAGGCACAGAGAGGCAGTATGGGGTACAGTTATAGTAAAACATATGTAGTATGGGGTACAGGTAGATGCACAGAGAGGCAGCATGGGGTAAAGGTAGAGGCACAAAGAGGCAGTATGGGGTACAGGTAAAGGCACAGAAAGGCAGTATGGGGTAAAGGTAGAGGCAAAAAGAGGCAGTATGGGGTACAGGTAGAGGCACAGAGAGGTAGTGTGGGGTAAAGGTAGATGCACAGAGAGGCAGTATGGGGTGCAGTTAGAGACACACTGAGGCAGTATGGGGTACAGGTAAAGGCACAGAGAGGCAATATGAGGTACAGGTAGAGGCACATGGAAGCAGTATGGGGTACAGGTTGAGGTACAGAGAGGCGTTATGGAGCACAGGTATAGGCACAGAGAGGCAGTTAAGGGTATAGGAAGACGTACAGACAGGCAGTATGGGGTACAGGTAGAGGCAGAGAGAGGCAGTATGAGGTACAGGTAGAGGCACAGAGAGGCAGTATGGGGTACAGGTAGAGGCACAGAGAGGCAATAAGGAGTACAGGTAGAAGCACATAGAGGCAGTATGGGGTACAGTTGGAGGCACAGAGAGAGGCAGTGTGGGGTACAGGTAGAGGCACAGAGAGGCAGTGTGGGTTACAGGTAGAGGTACAGAGAGGCAGTTTGGGTTGCAGTTAGAGGCACATAGAGGCAGTTTGAGGTACAGGTTGAGGCACAGAGAGGCAGTATAAGGTACAGGTAGAGGCACTGAGAGGCAGTAAGGGGTACAGGTAAATGCACAAATAGGCAGTATGGGGTACAGCTAGAGGCACAGATAGGTAGTATGGGTTACAGGTAGAGGAACAGAGAGGCAGTATGGGGTGCAGTTAGAGGTACATAGAGGCAGTGTGGGGTACAGGTGGAGGCACAGAGAGGCAATGTGGGGTACAGGTAGAGGCACAGAGAGGAAGTATGTGGAACAGGTAGAGTACAAGAGAGGCAGTATGGGGTACAGGTAGAGGCACAGAGAGGCAGTATGGGGTACAGGTAGATGCACAGAGAGGCATTATGGGCTACAGGTAGAGGCACAGAGAGGCAGTATGGGGTACAGGTAGAGGCACAGAGAGGCAGTATGGAGTACAGGTAGAAGCACAGAGAGACAGTATAGGGTACAGTTTGAGGCACAGAAAGGCAGTATTGGGTACAGGTAGAGGCACAGAGAGGCAGTATGGAGTACAGGTAGAGGCACAGAGAGGCAGTATGGGGTACAGGCAAAGGCACAGAGAGGAAGTCTGGAGTACAGGTAGAGGCACAGAGAGGCAGTATGGGGTACAGGTAGAGGCACGGGGAGGCAGTATGTGGTACAGGTAGAGGCACAGAGAGGAAGTATGGGGAAAAGGTAGAGGCACAGAGATACGTTATGGAGTACAGGAAGAGAAACAGAGAGGCAGTATGGGGTACAGGTAGAGGCACAGAGAGGCAGTATGGGGTACAGGTAGAGGCACAGAGAGGCAGTATTGGGTACAGGTAGAGGCACAGAGAGGCAGTATGGGATACAGGTAGAGGGACGTAGAGGCAGTATGGGGAATAGGTAGGGGCACAGAGCGGCAGTATGGGATACAGGTAGAGACACAGACAGGCAGCATGGGGTACAGGTAGAGACATACAGAGGCAGTGTGGGGTACAGGTAGATGAATGGAGAGGCAGTATGAGGTACAGGTAGAGGCACATTGAGGCAGTATGTGGTACAGGTAGATGCACAGAGAGGCAGTATGGAGTACAGATAGAGGCACAGAGAGGCAGTGTTGGGTACAGGTAGAGGCACAGAGAGGCAGAGTGCGGAATCGTCAGAGTTTTACCCCCTACCAATATCTCTATCACGGTTAATAACACCATCATCTCCCCCATTCCCCACCTCCACTGCCTGGGCGTCACTTTTGACTCCTCCCTTTCCTTTTCATCCTACATCCAAGCTCTGTCGCAATCTTGTCGGTTCCAGCTAAGCAACATTGCTCGCATCAGGCCATTTCTCTCCCAGAGTGTGTGAATGCCAAATTGCTTTCTCACAAATATTTAAAATGTCCACTCTAATATATACTGCAGACGCCAGGCGCATCTTATTACCATATACAATAAATGTGCGCTGTGCATCGCAAAACACTGCATCCCATAAGAGAAAACAATGCACCCACACATTATCTGAGTTCCAAAGCTCATTGATGTATACATTTGTTATTAAAAGGATATGGATTCAATATATTACAATGTACAGTATACCTATAGTTACAACTCATACAGTAAGCAGTTAATACATACAGTTACATACAGTTATAGTTACATAAAGTTACAGGCCAGCAATACAATACCATTGCCTCAATGCTTATGTCTCTCTCTCTGTCTCTCTGTAAAATCATGCTGGGACTCCATCTTACTCTGAGACCAAAACAGGAACTGAACTCCTGTGTGATCAGCAATGTGTTATCTAGTTTGGGGGAGGGAACTTACTTATTCATGATGAGTCACTAGTCTCTTTGTATATGCTAAACCGGTTCAGCCTTTGGGACGTCCAAAGGGGCTGGCCTGATCTTCCTGTCCACTACCTGTTTGGAATATCTATTGTTCTAACAAAAGTGATTTTAGCTTACATACATTTAATCATAATTATTTGTTGCAATGTCCTACAACTTTATAACAAGTATCAAATGAATCTACACATTAATCTGGTTGCTTAAATACCAAATATGACAGGTGTATCTGGTTTCGTTCAAATAATACACATTCATGACATTACTTCATTATATAATTTTAAATCATCATGATGTCTGGCGCTTGATATTATTATAGTTATGTTCTGTATGAAATAAGTGTAGAATCCATCTCTGTGGCATGTCTGTGTAAATGCGTGTGTTACCATATATTGCTGTGCTCGCTGCACGTATTTGCAAGTATAGCGACTCATAATGTGTATAGTTTGTATGTTCTTTTTATGTAATATTTTTGACTTCGACAAGTGCAACTAAACTTATCATCCACTCACCGGTCATCTCACGACTCGACTACTGCAATGTTCTCCTCACTGGCCTCACTTGCTCCCATCTCACTCCAATCTGTCCTGAACTCCGCAGCTATTCTTATCTTCCTCTCCCGCCGCACCACATCTGCCACTTACCTTCAACAAAATCTACACTGGCTCCCATTCCCCTACAGAATCCTCTTCACACTCCTCACCCTCACATACAAGGCCATCTCTAATTCCACTGCTCCCTACATCTCCAACCTCCTCTCCCTTCATACTCCCTCCCGCCCCCTACAGTCTACCGATGACCGCCGCCTCTCCTCTGCCTTGGTCGCTGCTTCCCATGCACGAGTTCAAGACTATGCCCGTGCTGCACCCCTTCAGTGGAACGCACTCCCCCACTCCATTAGACTCTCCCCGACCTTGCAAAGCTTCAAACGGGCACTAAAAGCCCATCTATTCATCAAATCCTTCCCTTCCGATGCATAACCGTGTCCTGAGGCTGCTCCTCCACCCCTCTGCCTCTTGCCGTGAACTTCTCTGCTTTGCTTGCATACTGCCATCAAGCTTCCTCCTGCTTATTTGTACCTCATGACATCAGTCTGTCGCCCCTCCCCATTAGATTGTTAGCTCTTCAGAGCAGGGCCCTCTTTCCTCTTGTTGTCTAAGCCCTCTTCTCGACACATTTCACTCAGCAACCATCTTTACCTGCTTTTTCTCCTACTGGTAAAGGCTCATCTCTTTCTATAGCCGCCAGCCCCTAGTAGTACAATGATTACTCCCTGGCTACTTACATCTTATCTGTATTATGTATGAGAACTATGTTGCTCTGTGTTACCTGTGCTCTATTTCTGTTATTTATTTACTGTAATGCTAAGTTTTGTATCCCTGTACTGTCCTTTGTATGACGCTGCGAAACACTTGTGGTGCCCTATAAATAAAATGTAATAATAATAATAACAACAACAGGTAGAGGCACATAGAGGCAGTATGGGGTACATATAGAGTCATAGAGAGGCAGTATGAGGTACAAGAAGAGGCACAGAGAGGCAGTATGAGGTACAGGTAGAGTCACAGAGAGGCAGTATGAGGTACAGGTAGAGGCACAGAGAGGCAGTATGGGATACAAGTAGAGGCACATAGAGGCAGTATGGGGTACAGGTAGAGGCACAGAGAGGCAGTATGAGATACAAGTAGAGGAACGTAGAGGCAGTGTGTTGTACAGTTAGAGTCACAGAGAGGCAGTATTAGGTACAGGTAAAGGCACAGAGAGACAGTATGGGGTACAGGTAGAGGCACATAGAGGCAGTAAGGAGTACAGGTAGAAGCACATAGAGGCAGTATGGGGTACAGTTGGAGGCACAGAGAGAGGCAGTGTGGGGTACAGGTAGAGGCACAGAGAGGCAGTGTGGGTTACAGGTAGAGGAACAGAGAGGCAGTATGGGGTGCAGTTAGAGGCACATAGAGGCAGTGTGAGGTACAGGTGGAGGCACAGAGAGGCAGTATGAGGTACAGGTAGAGGCACTGAGAGGCAGTAAGGGGTACAGGTAGATGCTCAAAGAGGCAGTATGGGGTACAGGAAGAGACACGCAGAGGTAGTAAGGGGTACAGCTAGAGGCACAGATAGGAAGTGTGGGTTACAGGTAGAGGAACAGAGAGGCAGTATGGGGTGCAGTTAGAGGCACATAGAGGCAGTGTGGGGTACAGGTGGAGGCACAGAGAGGCAATGTGGGGTACAGGTAGAGGCACAGAGAGGAAGTATGGGGAACAGGTAGAGTTAAAGAGAGGTAGTATGGGGTACAGGTAGATGCACAGAGAGGCATTATGGGGTACAGGTAGAGGCACAGAGAGGCGGTATGGGGTACAGGTAGAGGCACAGAGAGGCAGTATGGAGTACAGGTAGAAGCACAGAGAGACAGTATAGGGTACAGTTTGAGGCACAGATAGGCAGTATGGAGTACAGGTAGAGGCACAGAGAGGCAGTATGGGGTACAGGTAAAGGCACAGAGAGGAAGTATGGAGTACAGGTTGAGGCACAGAGAGGCAGTATGGGGTACAGGTAGATGCACGGAGAGGCAGTATGTGGTACAGGTAGAGGCACAGAGAGGAAGTATGGGGAAAAGGTTGAGGCACAGAGATACGTTATGGAGTACAGGAAGAGTCACAGAGAGGCAGTATGGGGTACAGGTAGAGGCACAGAGAGGCAGTATTGGGTACAGGTAGAGGCACAGAGAGGCAGTATGGGATACAGGTAGAGGGACGTAGAGGCAGTATGGGGTATAGGTAGGGGTACAGAGCGGCAGTATGGGGTACAGGTAGAGACACAGACAGGCAGCATGGGGTACAGGTAGAGACATACAGAGGCAGTGTGGGGTACAGGTAGATGAATGGAGAGGCAGTATGAGGTACAGGTAGAGGCACAGAGAGGCAGTGTGGGGTACAGGTAGAGGCACAGAGAGGCACAGTGCGGAATTGTCAGAGTTTTACCCCCTACCAATATCTCTATCACGGTTAATAACACCATCATCTCCCCCATTCCCCACCTCCACTGCCTGGGCGTCACTTTTGACTACTCCCTCTCCTTTTCATCCTACATCCAAGCTCAGGCGCAATCTTGTCGGTTCCAGCTAAGCAACATTGCTCGCATCAGGCCATTTCTCTCCCAGAGTGTGTGAATGCCAAATTGCTTTCTCACAAATATTTAAAATGTCCACTCTAATATATACTGCAGACGCCAGGCGCATCTTATTACCATATACAATAAATGTGCGCTGTGCATCGCAAAACACTGCATCCCATAAGAGAAAACAATACACCCACACATTATCTGAGTTCCAAAGCTCATTGATGTATATATTTGTTATTAAATGGATATGGATTAAATATATTACAATGTACAGTATACCTATAGTTACAACTCATACCGTAAGCAGTTAATACAGTTACATACAGTTACAGTTACATACAGTTACAGGCCAGCAATACAATACCATTCCCTCAATGCTTATGTCTCTCTCTCTGTCTCTCTGTAAAATCATGCTGGGACTCCATCTTACTCTGAGACCAAAACAGGAACTGAACTCCTGTGTGATCAGCAATGTGTTATCTAGTTTGGGGGAGGGAACTTATTTATTCATGATGAGTCACTAGTCTCTTTGTATATGCTAAACCGGTTCAGCCTTGGGGACGTCCAAAGGGGCTGGCCTGATCTTCCTGTCCACTACCTGTTTGGAATATCTATTGTTCTAACAAAAGTGATTTTAGCTTACATACATTTAATCATAATTATTTGTTGCAATGTCCTACAACTTTATAACAAGTATCAAATGAATCTACACATTAATCTGGTTGCTTAAATACCAAATATGACAGATGTATCTGGTTTCGTTCAAATAATACACATTCATGACATTACTTCATTATATAATTTTAAATCATCATGATGTCTGGCGCTTGATATTATTATAGTTATGTTCTGTATGAAATAAGTGTAGAATCCATCTCTGTGGCATGTCCGTGTAAATGTGTGTGTTACCATATATTGCTGTGCTCGCTGCACGTATTTGCAAGTATAGTGACTCATAATGTGTGTAGTTTGTATGTTCTTTTTATGTAATATTTTTGACTTCGACAAGTGCAACTAAACTTATCATCCACTCACCGGTCATCTCACGACTCGACTACTGCAATGTTCTCCTCACTGGCCTCACTTGCTCCCATCTCACTCCAATCTGTCCTGAACTCCGCAGCTATTCTTATCTTCCTCTCCCGCTGCACCACATCTGCCACTTACCTTCAACAAAATCTACACTGGCTCCCATTCCCCTACAGAATCCTCTTCACACTCCTCACCCTCACATACAAGGCCATCTCTAATTCCACTGCTCCCTACATCTCCAACCTCCTCTCCCTTCATACTCCCTCCCGCCCCCTACAGTCTACCGATGACCGTCGCCTCTCCTCTGCCTTGGTCGCTGATTCCCATGCACGAGTTCAAGACTATGCCCGTGCTGCACCCCTTCAGTGGAACGCACTCCCGCACTCCATTAGACTCTCCCCGACCTTGCAAAGCTTCAAACGGGCACTAAAAACCCACCTATTCATCAAAGCATACCCTTCCGATGCATAACCTAGTCCTGAGGCTGCTCCTCCACCCCCCTACCTCTTGCCGTGAACTTCTCTGCTTTGCTTGCATGCTGTCATCAGGCTTCCTCCTGCTTGTTTGTACCTCATGTCACCTGTCTGTCGCCCCTCCCCACTAGATTGTTAGCTCTTGAGAGCAGGGCCCTCTTTCCTCTTGTTGTCTAAGCCCTCTTCTCGACACATTTCACTCAGCGACCATCTTTACCAGCTTTTTCTCCTACTGGTAAAGGCTCATCTCTCTCTATAGCCACCAGCCCCTAGTAGTACAATGATTACTCCCTCGCTACTTACATCTTATCTGTATTATGTATGAGAACTGTGTTACTCTGTGTTACCTGTGCTCTATTTCTGTTATTTATTTACTGTAATGCTAAGTTTTGTCTCCCTGTACTGTCCTTTGTATGGTGCTGCGAAACACTTGTGGCACCCTATAAATAAAATATAATAATAATAATAATAACAACAACAACAACAACAACAGGTAGAGGCACAGAGAGGCAGTATGAGGTACAGGTAGAGGCACAGAGAGGCAGTATGGGATACAAGTAGAGGCACATAGAGGCAGTGTGTTGTACAGTTAGAGTCACAGAGAGGCAGTATGAGGTACAGGTAGAGGCACAGAGTAACAGTATGGGGTACAGGTAGAGGCACATAGAGGCAGTGTGTTGTACAGTTAGAGTCACAGAGAGGCAGTATGAGGTACAGGTAGAGGCACAGAGAGGCAGTATGAGGTACAGGTAGAGGCACAGAGAGGCAGTATGGGGTGCAGTTAGAGGCACAAAGAGGCAGTATGGGGTGCAGTTAGAGGCACAGAGAGGCAGTATGGGGTACAGGTAGAGGCACCGAGAGGCAGTATGAGGTACAGGTAGAGGCACAGAGAGGCAGTATGAGGTACAGGTAGAGGCACAGAGAGGCAGTATGGGGTGCAGTTAGAGGCACAAAGAGGCAGTATGGGGTGCAGTTAGAGGCACAGTGAGGCAGTATGGGGTACAGGTAGAGGCACAGAGAGGCAGTATGGGGTACAGGTAGAGGCACAGAGAGGCAGTATGGGGTACAGGTAGAGGCACCGAGAGGCAGTATGAGGTACAGGTAGAGGCACAGAGAGGCAGTGTGGGGTGCAGTTAGAGGCACAATGTTCTCATTGTTCTCTTACCAGGTATGTCTAGTGGGATTACAATCGCCAGCAAGCTATACTGCATCTGCTAATTATCATATATGAATACCATGAATGCTTAGCTATAGGTATGTCTAGTGTCTTAATTATTAGCAGATATAAGCAAGTTTTATTTTTAGTATTTGGGGAATGTGTGATGGTTTCATACCCCCACACCATTTGTTTGTGTAAGTTTTATTGCTTTAAATGGGTGATGGGCTAGGGGAGGGTCCAATCAATCAATATGCTCACAAACACATGTTTGTTGGTCTTTATATTAGTGTGTAGTCTAGCTGAATCAGCGTGGGTTGAAAGATTTAGAGGGAGAAAATTTCTAAGAGTGTCATCTGTGACTTATACTGGACTTCTACTGGACGGAAACTGAAAGGAAACACCAATCAATTGCAAATAAAAAAAAAAAATATCACAAACCACCAATACTTGGACTGCAGCTACAAATGTTTGTTCACTCCTAATATTCTCCAATCCTCACTTACTCAGGAAACTATACATTCACTTTCTGCACAAACACCTGCAATGCAACTTCTACTCTGACCCTGCAAATACCTGGAAAACAAATGTGTCACTGAGAAGCATATTTAATGAAGTAACACTGACTTGCAGTTTGCCAACACTGTAATTTTCCATCTAACATCAGCAAATATTTGAGTTACTGTTACCTGTAGATGCTGAAGACAGTTTAACATTGAATTTATTTCTGCAATCTTCACTGCTCTCTTATTCAGCCACCACTCCTCCTCCTACTCTCATTTTGCTACCACTATTTACCCCATCCACACTATGGCCAGACTGGCAACATCCCCCATTAATCCTTGTCTTCCTATTCCTTTTTTCTGTCCCCTGCTACCACCTCTATCCCTCTCTCCCAGTCTCCTACATCTCATGCTCTCTCCTCTCCTCTGTCTGCCTCCCTTCCCCTCCTCTTCTGTTTCCCCACTGCAATTCACTTCTGCCCCTTCACAACATTTATACCCCACCACTCAACCCTGCTCTCTCCCTCCTTTGCCTGTCACCTCACCTCTCCTCCACCAGTATCATACTACACTCCCTCCCTGCCTCACTCCTGCAGTCTACCTTCCTAGCCAAGGCCCCAGCACCATCAATACACCCTCTTTATCCCTTCCTTAGCCATCAATCTTACCTCAGCGCTACAGCAACCCTGATAATCTCATTCATATCTCTCCCACAAACTCCTACCCCCTATCCTGTGCCCTCTGGAATGCCAGATCTGTTTGCAACAAACTGGCCCCCACTGACGATCTTTTAATTTCCAACTCCCTGCACCTCCTGGCCATTACTGAAACCTGGATTACTCCCTATGACACCACTTCTCCTGCTTCTCTCTCTTCTGGGGGCCTCACATTCTCACACACACCCCGACCTGGGGGTCATCATGGGGGTGGTGTTGGGATCCTTTTACCCTCAAGCTACACATACCAACTTATACCTCCAGAACCATCTCTTACATTCTCTACATTTGAGGTCCATGCAATACGCCTCTACCAACCTACTAATCTTTGAGTTGCTGTCATTTACCGTCCACCTGGCATTTCCTCCAAATTCCTCAACAACTTTGCTTCCTGGCTACATCACTTCCTCTCTTCTGACATTCCCTCCATTATCCTAGGTGATTTCAACATCCCTATCGATAACCCCACAAAACCACCTGCCTCTAAACTCCTTAACCTCACCTCTTCACTTGGTCTCTCCCAGAGGACCACCTCACCCTCCCATGTGAACGGGAGCTCACTGGATCTGGTTTTCACTCACCGCTGTGCTATTTCTGATTTCTCCAATTCCCCTTTTCCCCTCTCTGACCACCACTTGCTCTCATTCAACTTATCTATCTCTGCTCCCCCATCTCTCCCTCCTAAGGCTACCATCACTAAGCGTAACATTGAGGCTATTGACACCTCATCCCTATCCTCCCTGTTTGACTCACTTCTCTCTCCTCTTCTCTCTCTCTCACATGCCCTGAACAAGCCACATCTCTATACAATGCATCACTTACTTCAGCCCTTGACTCTGTTGCTCTGCCAACCACTATTCACCCTCGCAGATCAACACCTCAACCCTGGCACACCAAATGCACCAGATATCTACAAAAATGCTCACGTACTGCCGAGCGACACTGGAGGAAATCACGCTCTAAAGCAGACTTCCTCCATTTCAAATTCATGCTCTCATCCTTCAGTGCTGCCCTTTCCCTCGCTAAACAATCATACTTCAAAATCCTCATCTCTACCCAGTCTTCCAACCCCCGGCGCCTCTTTGCCACTGTTAACTCCCGTCTGCCCACCACCACCTCCTCTCCCTTCCTCATTGTCTGCTCTTGACTTTGCCACTTATTTCACATCCAAGATTGACTCCATACGTCAGGACATCACATCCCACCAGTCCAGCAACCATCCACCACCAATCCTTTGCCACCTCTCCCCTCCCCTCTTACCAACTCTGACATCTTTCTCCCATGTATCTGGCGAGGAAGCCATGGCCCTCATACATTCCTTCCCCCCACAACCTCCCCACTCAACCCTATCCCCTCCCACCTCCTCCGCTACCTCTCTCCTTCTGCCTGTTCCCATCTTGCCCACCTTCTCAATCTCTCCCTCTCATCAGGTACTGTCCCCTCTGCCTTCAAGCATGCTCTTGTCTCCCCTATTCTTAAAAAACCTACCCTTGATCCTAACACTCTCTCCAACTATCGACCATCTCTCTCCTCCCCTTTGCCTCCAAACTTCTTGAGCATATTGTCTATAATCGCCTCACTGCCTTTCTTTTCTCTCACTCACTGCTTGACCCATTCCAGTCTGGTTTCCGCTCTCTCCACTCCACTTAAACTGCCCTCACAAAAGTCTGCAATGACCTCCATGCCACCAAATCTAAGGGCCACTACTCTCTGCTTATTCTTCTTGACCTCTCTGCTGCTTTTTACACTGTGGACCACCCTCTCCTTCTGCAAATCCTTCACTCTCTTGGTCTACGCAATACTGCCCTCTCCTGGCTGTCCTCCTACCTCTCTGACCGTTCCTTCTCTGTCTCCTCTCATGATGATACCTCGCCCCCACTTCCACTAACTGTTGTTATCCCCCAAGGTTCTGTTCTTGGTCCTCTCATTTTCTCTCTCTATACGTCCTCTTTAGGTGAACTCATTAGTTCTTTTAACTTCCAATATCACCTCTATGCTGATGACACTCAAATCTACCTCTCCTCCCCTGATCTCTCCACGGCTCTCCTCACTCGTACTTCTAACTGTCTTTCTGCTATCTCTTCCTGGATGTCCCAGAGCTTTCTTAAACTCAACAAGTCTAAGACTGAGCTGATCATCTTCCCACCCTCCCACACAACCTCACCTCCCACAATCTCATTATCTATTGATGGAACGACTATCTCCTCTAGCCCCCAAGTACGCTGTCTTGGTGTAATCCTTGATTCCTCCCTCTCCTTCAAACCATACATTCAGCACCTCTCACAAACCTGTAATTTTCATCTCAAAAACATTTCCAGGATCAGGCCTTTTCTCACCCAGGATGCCACTAAGATCATTATTCACTCACTGATTATTTTCAGACTGGACTACTGTAATCTCCTCCTAACTGGCCTCCCTGACAATTACCTCTCTCCACTCCAATCTATCCTCAATGCTGCTGCCCGGCTTATCTTCCTCACCAAATGCACTACATCCACCTCCCCGTTCCTACAAGCCCTTCACTGGCTTCCCTTCCCTTTCAGAATCCAATTCAAACTTCTCACACTCACTTACAAAGCCCTCACCCACTCCTCTCCCATTTACATCTCTGACCTTATCTCCCTTTACACTCGTCCTCTTCGCTCTGCTAATGTACGCCGACTCTCCTGTCTTCTGATTACTTCCTCCCACTCCTATCTCCAAGATTTTTCACGTGCTGCTCCCTTTCCTCTGGAATTCTTTACCTCTCCCCCTCAGACTCTCCACCTCTCTACAAAACTTCAAAATGCTTCTTAAGACCCATTTCCTTACCAAACCCAGCCAAATCTCATCCTACCCCTCTGTTCCACGCTCTCTATGTACCTGTTATGCACACCAGTGCCAGCAGGAATGTACTGGTGTCTGAACGGAGAGGGATTCAAAACAAATGAACTCACAGACAGACTGGGGAATATGACATTACATACATAGAAGGTGATAGGGTAACAAAATAAACACAAAGTGAACAGAGAAGCCCAAAGGCTAAGAAACTGGGTGTCTCCCTAGTATTAGGAATGCTCAGATGGAAAGAAGCGAGATGTTGTGATTTAATACGTAGAGAACCCGAAATGCTGTTGCTAAGGGCAACAGCAAAACCCTAAAGGGTTACCAACGGGTGTGGCAGTAAACTCATTGGTCAGAGATGGAGTAATAGACACAAGGAGAGTCTCCACAATTCTAGTCCTCACTTGCAGTGCACTGGTTCAGCTTACTGCCACTAAACTGACACCTGAACACCTTGCACAGTGAGAAAGGATTTTGGCAGGCAAGTCTGAGAATACAGCCGCAAACCTGCTAGGTTCACAGAGTAGCAAAAGAACCCCAGCAGGTTAAATGACTGACTCCAGTCTTACTGCTAGGTCTGGATTGGCAGAGTGTAATACCAAATCCCAAGGCCTATTTGCAGTAAGCAACAAACAAATACAAAGTTTACACAGTACTAGCTAGCTTTCAGGAACTGACTAACCAACAAAGATTCAGCAGCATCTGCCTAACCTGAGAAGAGGGTTTATATAGCAGGTGCTGTCCACGCCCCACTCAGACCTCACAGACTGTGAGCACAAAAACCAGCACCGGATCCCCTGCTGTGCACAGAGCCTGTAACCACTGCACAGCAAAAGACCCGAACCGGAATATCAGCTACGCTCAGGTTACTCCGCTAGCACTTGTCTCCCGGTTGCCATGACGACGTGGCAGCACAGAGCAGGAGACCCTAACAGTACCCCCCCTCTGACGAGGGGTCAAAGAACCCCTACCACAGGGTTTATCGGGGAACTGCGAGAAGAAAGAGCGTAGCAGTCTGGGGGCATGAAGATCACAACTGCACACCCACGACCGCTCCTCCGGGCCATACCCCTTCCAGTGCACCAAAAATGACAGCCGACCCCAAACCATCTTGGAGTCAAGAATCCTTTCAACAACAAACTCCCTCTGGCCACGTATCAGAAGAGGGGAAGGTCTTCCACTGGAAGAAGGATTACAAATCGCCCGTTTTAAAAGGGAACAATGAAATGTTTTATTGTTACCCAAAGAACGGGGTAGATCTAACTGAAATGCCACCGGATTGATAACCCTAGTGATCTTATAAGGACCGATGAACCGGGGGCCTAACTTATGAGATGGCTGTCTCAACTTCAAATTCTTGGTAGACAACCAGACGAAGTCTCCTAATTTGAAGCTGCAGGGTCTTTTCCGCTTATCAAAAACCCTTTTGGTCACTAATGACACAGACACAAGGGGTCACTAATGACACAGACCCAAGGGCTTTCTTCACTTTCCTCCAAATACCTCTAAGGACCGAAACCACAGAGGAACCACCAGGCGTGGAGTCCTGGGGGTCAAAAGAATTGGCCTTAGGATGATGCCCATACACACAAAGGAAGGGAGAGATCCCTGTAGCAGAGTGAGCCGCGTTGTTATAGGCAAACTCCGCCATGGACAGATGAGCAACCCAGTCAGTCTGACACTTGGAGACATAACACCTGAGGAACTGCTCCAAGGACTGGTTCACCCTTTCAGTCTGCCCATTAGACTGCGGATGGTAACCTGACGACAAGCTGACAGAAATCTGGAGATTGGAACAAAATGCCCTCCAGAATTTGGCCACAAACTGGGATCCGCGGTCAGAGACCACATCAAGTGGCAACCCGTGGAGGCGCAAAACATGCAGCATAAATAATTCAGACAGGCGTCTGGCCGATGGCAGCCCAACCAATGGAACGAAGTGCGCCATCTTCGAAAACCTGTCAACGACGACAACCCAGATGGCTGTCATCCCCGAGGATTTGGGCAAGTCCACCACAAAATCCATTGAAATGTGGGTCCATGGCTTAGATGGAATAGAGAGTGGATGTAATGGGCCAACAGGAACCCCTCTAGGAGTCTTATTTCGGGCACAGATGTCACATGCCCGAACCCACTGATCCACATCCCTAGCCACCGAGGGCCACAACACCGCCCTAGATAGCAACTCCCGAGTTCTGGCAATACCCGGGTGACCTGCCGACTTTTTGGCATGGAATTCCAGGAACACTCGCTGTCTTAACCTAGGAGGCACAAACAAAAGACCTACCGGAAGGTCTGGAGGAGCCTGCTCCTGTGCTCTAAGGACTGATGACAAGAGGTCCTGGGTAATGCCCACTTTAATACATGATGGGGACACAATGGGCAATGGCTCCTCGGTGGTCTCCTGGATTGGAGCAAAACTCAGCGAGAGCGCATCAGCATTGATGTTTTTTGACCCAGGGCGATATGTTATCAAAAAATTAAAGCGAGCAAAAAACAAAGCCCATCGTGCCTGCCTGGCATTGAGGCGCTTCGCTGACTCTAAATATGCCAAATTCTTATGGTCGGTGAGAATTGAGACCACAAACTTAGCCCGCTCAAGCCAGTGTCTCCACTCCTCGAGTGCATCCTTAATAGCCAACAATTCCCGGTTACCCACGTCATAATTCATCTCGGCAGGCGAAAATTTACGGGAAAAGTAAGCACAGGGATGAAGGCGATTATCAGACACCCCCATCTGAGAGAGCACTGCCCCAATACCCATCTCAGAGGCATCCACCTCCACCACAAAAGGACGCTCTGGATCTGGGTGTCGCAGCACCTTGGCCGAGACAAATGCCCTTTTGAGACGGGCAAAAGCCGCTTTGGCCTCACAAGACCAGTGAGCAACATCCGCCCCTTTCTTAGTGAGTGCCACCAAGGGCACCCTTATAGACGAAAATCCAGCGATAAATCGTCTATAAAAATTCGCAAAGCCCAGAAAACGCTGAAGCGCCTTCAAACTAGTGGGCTGCACCCAATCCAGGACTGCCTGTACCTTGGAACCCTCCATTTGGAAACCTTCTGGGGAGATAATATATCCTAGAAATGCAATTTGCTGAACTTTAAATTCGCACTTCTCCAGCTTCGCCCCAAGCCGGTGGTCTCTGAGTTTCTGGAGGACTAAGCGTACATGCTTCCGATGTTCCTCCAGGGAATGGGAGAAGATTAGGATGTCATCTAAGTATACAACTAAGAATCTATCCAAATATTCCCTGAGCACATCGTTCATGAAGTCCTGGAAGACTGCCGGGGCATTACAGAGCCCAAAAGGCATCACCAAATATTCATAATGCCCTGAGTGGGTATTAAAGGCAGTCTTCCATTCATCCCCCTCTCTTATTCGGATTAGATTGTACGCACCGCGTAGGTCAATCTTAGAAAAAATGGTTGCAGTACGAAGCTGGTCAAACAAGACCGAAATGAGAGACAGTGGGTATGAGTTTTTAATCGTGATACGGTTCAATTCCCTGAAGTCGATGCAGGGTCGCAACGAACTGACCTTTTTACCCACGAAGAAGAACCCCGACCCAACTGGAGACTGTGAAGGTCTGATAAATCCCTTAGCCAAGTTCTCCTGAATGTACTCTGCCATAGCCTGAGTCTCAGGACGTGACAGGGAGTACAACCTGCTCTTGGGAAGCTTAGCATTCGGCAACAAATCAATGGCACAGTCATAGGGGCGATGGGGAGGTAGTACCTCTGCAACTCTTTTGGAGAACACGTCCGCAAAATCTGCATAACATCCTGGCAATCCTGGCACACTTAGCTGCGAAAGCCTGACTGGAAGGTTCAAGCAACTCCTGAAACAATCAGTACCCCAACTAAGAATCTCCCCAGAGACCCAGTCAAATTGAGGATTGTGGGCCCTTAACCAGGGTAACCCCAACACCAATGGGGCAAAAGTACAGACAGTCACATAAAAGGACAATTTTTCAGAGTGTGTGGCTCCAATAAACAAAGAAATCTGGCTAGTGCAAGAGGTAATTTTACCCTGGGATAATGGTTCCCCGTTTAACCCACAAATCTCAATCTCCGATGCCAAGGGTACTAAGGGAACAGAGTGTTTCAGGGCGAATTGGCGGTCCATAAAAACCCCGTCGGCCCCACTGTCCACAAAGGCCTCAGTCTTGACAGTTTGACCGAGGATCTTCAAGGTCACCGGAATGATAAAAGTCTTCTTGGGAAATTCTGACTTCTGGCCTGACAGGATATTTCCCATCACCCTCAGGCCCTGAAGTTTTCCGGCTTTACTGGGCATGATACCACCACATGACCTTTATTCCCACAGTACAAACATAACCCCTGCTGTCTCCTCCGCGTCTTCTCACGCGAGGAGAGGCGGGTAGCCCCAATCTGCATAGGCTCCTCGGAAAATTCCTCAGAGTCTGAGGTTCCCTTGGGAAAGAAGGAAACCTCGGTCTCCCTTTCAAGCCTGCGCTCTCTCAGCCGTCTATCCACCCGAATGGATAACTGCATGAGCTGATCCAAGCTATCAGGCAAGGGATATTGTACCAGTTGGTCTTTTAACTGGTTAGAAAGACCTCTTCGGTACTGGTGTCTCAGGGCTGGGTCATTCCACTGGGTATCATGGGCCAACCTCCGAAACTCCGTACAATAAACCTCAACTGGCCTTCGCCCTTGCTTAAGGATCGAAATCTGAGCCTCGGCTGAGGCCGTCTTGTCAGGGTCATCATACAACATGCCCAGTGCCGTAAAAAAAGCATCAACACTTTTAAGCGACGGACAGTCAGGCTGCAACCCATATGCCCAGACCTGTGGGTCTCCTTGTAGCAAGGAAATCACTATGCCCACCCGCTGAATCTCCGACCCAGAAGACTGAGGCCTAAGCTGGAAATATAGCTTGCAGCTCTCCTTGAAACAAAAGAACTGCGAGCGATCTCCAGAAAAACGATCCGGGAGATTTACTTTCGGCTCCTTAACCCCTGAAGGAACTGCTGCTGTGGGAAATCCGCCAGCGGCCTGCGAGGTGTGCATTTTAATGGACAAATCATTAAATTGTCGAGTCAGGACCTGCACCTGATCGACCACCTGTTGCAAAGTATTTTTAGGGGTATGCTCCATATTCCCAAAAAATTTCAACAGGAGTATTAGGCTGCTGAATATGTTATGCACACCAGTGCCAGCAGGAATGTACTGGTGTCTGAACGGAGAGGGATGCAAAACAAATGAACTCACAGACATACTGGGGAATATGACATTACATACATAGAAGGTGATAGGGTAACAAAATAAACACAAAGTGAACAGAGAAGCCCAAAGGCTAAGAAACTGGGTGTCTCCCTAGTATTAGGAATGCTCAGATGGAAAGTAGCGAGATGTTGTGATTTAATACGTAAAGAACCCGAAATGCTGTTGCTAAGGGCAACAGCAAAACCCTAAAGGGTTACCAACGGGTGTGGCAGTAAACTCCTTGGTCAGAGATGGAGTAATAGACACAAGGAGAGTCTCCACAATCCTAGTCCTCACTTGCAGTGCACTGGTTCAGCTTACTGCTACTAAACTGACACCTGAACACCTTGCACAGTGAGAAAGGATTTTGGCAGGCAAGTCTGAGAATACAGCCGCAAACCTGCTAGGTTCACAGAGTAGCAAAAGAACCCCAGCAGGTTAAATGACTGACTCCAGTCTTACTGCTAGGTCTGGATTGGCAGAGTGTAATACCAAATCCCAAGGCCTATTTGCAGTAAGCAACAAACAAATACAAAGTTTACACAGTACTAGCTAGCTTTCAGGAACTGACTAACCAACAAAGATTCAGCAGCATCTGCCTAACCTGAGAAGAGGGTTTATATAGCAGGTGCTGTCCACGCCCCACTCAGACCTCACAGACTGTGAGCACAAAAACCAGCACCGGATCCCCTGCCGTGCACAGAGCCTGTAACCACTGCACAGCAAAAGACCCGAACCGCAGTATCAGCTACGCTCAGGTTACTCCGCTAGCACTTGTCTCCCGGTTGCCATGACGACGTGGCAGCACAGAGAAGGAGACCCTAACAGTACCTCATCTGTGTCACCCCTGTCTATCTACCCCTCCCCTTAGACTATAAGCTCTCATGAGCAGGGCCCTCTTCCCTCATGTGCTTATCCTTTTCTTACTTTAATAATCCTCAACTGCCCAAATCATGCAGTTTTTTGGCCACCTGGAACTTATCTCTGTCATTTACTGGTGTAGTTATGCTTAGTTACCCTGTACTTGTCCTATATTGTCTTCAACTGTAAGTCACTGTTTTCCTGTTTTGATTATGTGCATATGTACTCTGTAATTGGGCGCTGCAGAACCCTTGTGGCGCCATATAAATAAAGGATAATAATAATAACATAGAGGCAGTGTTGGGTACAGGTGGAGGCACAGAGAGGCAGTATAAGGTACAGGTAGAGGCACTGAGAGGCAGTAAGGGGTACAGGTAGATGCACAGAGAGGCAGTATGGGGTACAGTAAGAGACACACAGAGGCAGTATGGGGTAGAGGTAGAGGCACTGAAAGGCAGTATGGGGTGAAGTTAGAGCGCACATATAGGCAGTGTGGGATACAGGTAGAGGCACAGAGAGGCAGTATAAGGTACAGGTAGAGGCACTGAGAGGCAGTAAGGGGTACAGGTAGATGCACAGAGAGGCAGTATGGGGTACAGGAAGAGACACACAGAGGCAGTATGGGGTAGAGGTAGAGGCACAGAGAGGCAGTATGGGGTACAGGTAGAGGAACAGAGAGGCGGTATGGGGTAGAGGTAGAGGCACAGAGAAGCAGTATGGGGTACAGGTAGAGGAACAGAGAGGCAGTATGGGGTGCAGTTAGAGGCTCATAGAGGCAGTGTTGGGTACAGGTGGAGGCACAGAGGGGCAATGTGGGATACAGGTAGAGGCACAGAGAGGCAGTGTGGGGTACAGGTAGAGTCACAGAGAGGCAGTATGAGGTACAGGTAGATGCACAGAAAGGCAGTATGGGGTAAAGGTCAATGCACAGAGAGGTAGTGCTGGGTACAAGTAGAGGAACAGAGAGGTAGTATGGGGTGCAGTTAGATGCACAGAGAGGCAGTATGGGGTACAGGTATAGGAACAGAGAGGTTGTATGGGGTGCAGTTAGAGGCACACAGAGGCAGTGTGGGGTACAGGTGGAGGCACAGAGAGGCAATATGAGGTAAAGGTAGAGGCACAGAGAGGCAATATGGGGTGCAGATAGAGGCATATAGAGGCAGTGTGGGATACAGTTGGAGGCACAGGAGAGGCAGTGTCGGGTACAGGTAGAGGCACAGAGAGGCAGTGTGGGATAAAGGTAGAGGCACAGAGAGGCAGTGTGGGGTAATTGTAAAGGCACAAAGAGGCAGTAGGGGGCACAGTGACATTCCAGTCTGGTTTCCGCTCTCTCCACTCCACTTAAACTGCCCTCACAAAAGTCTGCAATGACCTCCATGCCACCAAATCTAAGGGCCACTACTCTCTGCTTATTCTTCTTGACCTCTCTGCTGCTTTTGACACTGTGGACCACCCTCTCCTTCTGCAAATCCTTCACTCTCTTGGTCTACGCAATACTGCCCTCTCCTGGCTGTCCTCCTACCTCTCTGACCGTTCCTTCTCTGTCTCCTCTCATGATGATACCTCGCCCCCACTTCCACTAACTGTTGTTATCCCCCAAGGTTCTGTTCTTGGTCCTCTCATTTTCTCTCTCTATACGTCCTCTTTAGGTGAACTCATTAGTTCTTTTAACTTCCAATATCACCTCTATGCTGATGACACTCAAATCTACCTCTCCTCCCCTGATCTCTCCACGGCTCTCCTCACTCGTACTTCTAACTGTCTTTCTGCTATCTCTTCCTGGATGTCCCAGAGCTTTCTTAAACTCAACAAGTCTAAGACTGAGCTGATCATCTTCCCACCCTCCCACACAACCTCACCTCCCACAATCATTATCTATTGATGGAACGACTATCTCCTCTAGCCCCCAAGTACGCTGTCTTGGTGTAATCCTTGATTCCTCCCTCTCCTTCAAACCATACATTCAGCACCTCTCACAAACCTGTAATTTTCATCTCAAAAACAATTCCAGGATCAGGCCTTTTCTCACCCAGGATGCCACTAAGATCATTATTCACTCACTGATTATTTTCAGACTGGACTACTGTAATCTCCTCCTAACTGGCCTCCCTGACAATTACCTCTCTCCACTCCAATCTATCCTCAATGCTGCTGCCCGGCTTATCTTCCTCACCAAATGCACTACATCCACCTCCCCTCTCCTACAAGCCCTTCACTGGCTTCCCTTCCCTTTCAGAATCCAATTCAAACTTCTCACACTCACTTACAAAGCCCTCACCCACTCCTCTCCCATTTACATCTCTGACCTTATCTCCCTTTTCACTCGTCCTCTTCGCTCTGCTAATGTACGCCGACTCTCCTGTCTTCTGATTACTTCCTCCCACTCCTATCTCCAAGATTTTTCACGTGCTGCTCCCTTTCCTCTGGAATTCTTTACCTCTCCCCCTCAGACTCTCCACCTCTCTACAAAACTTCAAAATGCTTCTTAAGACCCATTTCCTTACCAAACCCAGCCAAATCTCATCCTACCCCTCTGTTCCACGCTCTCTATGTACCTGTTATGCACACCAGTGCCAGCAGGAATGTACTGGTGTCTGAACGGAGAGGGATTCAAAACAAATGAACTCACAGACAGACTGGGGAATATGACATTACATACATAGAAGGTGATAGGGTAACAAAATAAACACAAAGTGAACAGAGAAGCCCAAAGGCTAAGAAACTGGGTGTCTCCCTAGTATTAGGAATGCTCAGATGGAAAGAAGCGAGATGTTGTGATTTAATACGTAGAGAACCCGAAATGCTGTTGCTAAGGGCAACAGCAAAACCCTAAAGGGTTACCAACGGGTGTGGCAGTAAACTCCTTGGTCAGAGATGGAGTAATAGACACAAGGAGAGTCTCCACAATCCTAGTCCTCACTTGCAGTGCACTGGTTCAGCTTACTGCCACTAAACTGACACCTGAACACCTTGCACAGTGAGAAAGGATTTTGGCAGGCAAGTCTGAGAATACAGCCGCAAACCTGCTAGGTTCACAGAGTAGCAAAAGAACCCCAGCAGGTTAAATGACTGACTCCAGTCTTACTGCTAGGTCTGGATTGGCAGAGTGTAATACCAAATCCCAAGGCCTATTTGCAGTAAGCAACAAACAAATACAAAGTTTACACAGTACTAGCTAGCTTTCAGGAACTGACTAACCAACAAAGATTCAGCAGCATCTGCCTAACCTGAGAAGAGGGTTTATGTAGCAGGTGCTGTCCATGCCCCACTCAGACCTCACAGACTGTGAGCACAAAAACCAGCACCGGATCCCCTGCTGTGCACAGAGCCTGTAACCACTGCACAGCAAAAGACCCGAACCGGAATATCAGCTACGCTCAGGTTACTCCGCTAGCACTTGTCTCCCGGTTGCCATGACGACGTGGCAGCACAGAGCAGGAGACCCTAACAGTACCCCCCCTCTGACGAGGGGTCAAAGAACCCCTACCACCGGGTTTATCGGGGAACTGCGAGAAGAAAGAGCGTAGCAGTCTGGGGGCATGAAGATCACAACTGCACACCCACGACCGCTCCTCCGGGCCATACCCCTTCCAGTGCACCAAAAATGACAGCCGACCCCAAACCATCTTGGAGTCAAGAATCCTTTCAACAACAAACTCCCTCTGGCCACGTATCAGAAGAGGGGAAGGTCTTCCACTGGAAGAAGGATTACAAATCGCCCGTTTTAAAAGGGAACAATGAAATGTTTTATTGTTACCCAAAGAACGGGGTAGATCTAACTGAAATGCCACCGGATTGATAACCCTAGTGATCTTATAAGGACCGATGAACCGGGGGCCTAACTTATGAGATGGCTGTCTCAACTTCAAATTCTTGGTAGACAACCAGACGAAGTCTCCTAATTTGAAGCTGCAGGGTCTTTTCCGCTTATCAAAAACCCTTTTGGTCACTAATGACACAGACACAAGGGGTCACTAATGACACAGACCCAAGGGCTTTCTTCACTTTCCTCCAAATACCTCTAAGGACCGAAACCACAGAGGAACCACCAGGCGTGGAGTCCTGGGGGTCAAAAGAATTGGCCTTAGGATGATGCCCATTGACAATGCTAAATTCCTATGTCGTATAAACAACCCTTATGAAGCTAAGAACACTGTACGCTGTTTACTTAAGAAATACCGTAATGGTACGCTATTTGCGTAACGATCGCTCAGCCGTAGGCGAGACGCTCAAGCGTCACGTTCGCTCACGGCCCAGCGATCACAGGACACGTTATTGGTTATGTCTAGGGGAATGATTCGCTATGGCGTAGCATACACTCGAGACCACGAGGAGGTCACCAGCGATGCAGACGCTCACAACACTATACCTTGATATTAAACCTTATACCGACGAAACACACAGAATACCTTTAATGTGAGTACAGGGTGTAAATGCAACTTTGTGTAGCCTGACTACCTACAAAGCTGTTTGAGCGTCACCGACGCTCAAGTGAACACTTAACACTATAGTAAATACACAGATACTGTTTTAGGGTTCCAAAGCCTATTATCTGTATTATATCTAGTATACTTGTAAAAGAGTAACACAGTACAAATGATACACTACAATATAACAAAGACTTCCTAACCAAACACCTAACTAAGGGATAAACTACAATACTATCCTGGCCTAACACAATACAATACAATACTATAAAGTTTAGTCTAGGGGAGTTACGAGAGAAAAGAGAAAATAGAGAGAGAGAAATAGACACAGAGGGAGAGAGAGGAATTGGCTCACAGAAAGACAATGATTACGGAGAGAACTTACGCACAAAGGGTATGATCGCCTGCGCCTCGATA